>NC_140000.1:939880-988603 GCF_964263955.1 Coregonus lavaretus | reverse complement strand
TAATTGACTGTTGTGACGAGTACTGAGGACACGAAGAGGCAGGACGCAGGAATCAACAAGGTAAAGGTTTGCTTAACTCCGGACTCTCCACTGACGTGGAACAACAAACCACCGGCAGGCAGGTCTTCCGGCATGAGGTGGACCAGGCTGTGATCCTCTTGGTGATCCAATTGATGGTGGGGTTCTGTAGTCTGAGCCAGGGCAATCCCAAGACGATCCGGTGAAGGGGTGACGTGACGATGTGGAATGACAGCTCCTCGTGGTGCTCCGGTAGTGTGGGAATGGTGATGGTGATGGGGAGAGTGACGTGCGTAATGGTACCTGATCCAAGGGGTTTATTGTCTGGCGAGGTGACGTGTAGCGGAGAAGGCAGTGGCACGGTGGGCAACCCCCATTCAGAGACCAGCTCCCTATCTATAAGGTTTCCCGCTGATCCGGAATCTATAATTGCAGTGGAAATGGAAGAGAAGGAATAACCAGTCACCGTTATGGGAACTAAAAACAATGGTTTTGTGATAGGAGATGAGGTAACACTCACGGAGCGGCTATGGGAGTCATACCGCCTAGATAGGGAGCCGCCAGGAGATCTGTGGTCCGTGGGTGAGGACTCTGAGGCAGGGCGGCTTCCATAGCTCAGATGGGGTGAGCGTCGAGGCTCCGGGAGGTGTTGGGAACGCCGTCTGTCTCTCAACATGTCGTCAAGACGGATGGACGTGGCGATGAGGGTATCAAGGTCCATCTTGTCGTCCCGACATGCGAGTTCCGTCTTGATGTCCTCCCGTAAGCCTCTCCTGAAGGCTGAGCGCAGAGCACACTCATTCCAGCCGGAAGACGACGCCACCGTGCGAAAGCTCAGAGCGTACTCGGACGCGGGCCCCTCTCCCTGTTGTAGCTTGACGAGGCGCTCACCCTCCGTCCTTTCAAACACCGCCCTGAACCGAGCGAGGAAGGTGGAGTGGAGAAGCGCCACGGCCTCACCCCCTTCCCAGACTGCCGTGGCCCAATCCAGCGCCTTTCCTTTAAGTAGTGAAATCACCAGCGCTATCCTGGCTTGGTCAGATGGATATGCCCCAGGCTGATGCGCTATATAAAGGGAAACCTGTAGCAGGAAGCCGCTACATTTAGTCGTTTTACCGTCATAGCGCTCCGGTAGGGCAAGGGTTCCCCTCAGAAGTGGGTGATAGCACGGGAACAGGTGGATTGGGTGCACTCGCTGCTCCCTGAGGTGGAACCGGAGCGCCGGGCAGATTATGCAGAGTTTGGAGGCGTTCAACTGGGCAAGCTGCTGCTGGTGCTGGTCGAAGCACTGGGAAACTCCAGGAGGATTACCTGCTGCATCCATTTTCGTGAGTGGTGTGTAATTCTGTGACGAGTCCTGAGGATACGAAGAGGCAGGACGCAGACGCAGGGATCAACAAGGTAAAGGTTTACCTAACACTGAGCGAGAGAATAACAAAGCGTGAGTAAACGACACGACGCTAAACAATTACACACAACAATGAACGAAGAGTCCAGGGCTACATAGGGGTGGTGATGAGATGAGGAGGTGCAGGTGCGCTGGAGGTGATTAGGGTGCGTTGGGTTTCCATTCCTGCGTTTGCCGAGGTGGTGCGCTCAGACCGGTGGCTCAGTAGACCGGCGAATCAGAGCGCCGGAGGGGAGCAACGGGAGGAGACGTGACAACTGTATTTTACTGTAAAAAAAGTAAATGCTACTGTAATAATATAATGAATGAATGGACCAAAAGGACATGGCAAAATACTCAACCATTAAGACTTGCTGCCACTCCAATCTGTCCCCTATACATTTTAAATTCATGGTGCACTATAACCACATATGAGTTAAATTGGTACAGCAACAAATATATCCTCTTACAAGGCATGCCTCCAAATATGTTAATGAGCCAGAAACAACAATACCATGCACCCACTAGTGATGGAATTACAGTACCATTTGAAATACAACAATTATTTCCAAGCACACAACATTTTCCCACAATGCACCATCATTAACAGTATGCTGCAGTAATGCTTTCACAGTATTTTACTGTTGATAATACCCCAAATGACTGTATAAATTACAGTTTCCCGTTACAGTGTAGGCATAGGATTTGCCAACCGCCCTCTGGAACCATTCACATCATCTGGCTGCCAGTTAAATATTGCATCTGTCTGTCTGTCTGTCTGTCTGTCTGTCTGTCTGTCTGTCTGTCTGTCTGTCTGTCTGTCTGTCTGTCTGTCTGTCTGTCTGTCTGTATCCCAGGTACCTCCACCCAGAAGGTCTGCCCTCTGACTACACCGTCACCATCCTGTTCCGCCTGCTACCAGAGACCCCCCAGGAGCCCTTTGCATTGTGGGAGATCCTGAACAAAGACAATGAACCCCTGGTGGGGGTCATCCTGGACAGTACGTACAGTCTATTCCTCATCACTTCCTGAATCCCTGGTCCTGTGGTTAGAGTTCGGGTTAAAGGTTAACCTGCATACTGCGTACTCTGCAATTGAGGTCTGTGGTTTACAAAAGTGTGGGGATTTCCAGCGCTGCAGGGTTTGTTTCCAGCGCTGCAGGGTTAGTTTCCAGGGCTGCAGGGTTAGTTTCCAGGGCTGCAGGGTTAGTTTCCAGCGCTGCAGGGTTAGTTTCCAGGGCTGCAGGGTTAGTTTCCAGGGCTGCAGGGTTAGTTTCCAGGGCTGCAGTGTTAGTTTCCAGTGCTGCAGGGTTAGTTTCCAGTGCTGCAGGGTTAGTTTCCAGGGATGCAGGGTTAGTTTCCAGTGCTGCAGGGTTAGTTTCCAGTGCTGCAGGGTTAGTTTCTAGGGCTGCAGGGTTAGTTTCTAGCTGGTGTATGAGAGAGATATAGACTGAACACACAGACCAGAGGACCAAGCCAGAGGACTCCAGAATATGGGTTTGTGGGTTTGTGTAGAATGTACTGTCGCTAATTCTCTCTCTGTCTGTCTCTGTTTCTGTCTCTGTCTCTATCAGACGGTGGGAAGACGCTGACGTTCTTCAACCACGACTACAAGGGAGACTTCCAGACAGTCACATTTGAAGGGCCTGACATCAAGAAGATGTTCTATGGCAGTTTCCACAAGGTCAGCAGCCTAGTTCTTCCCCTAGATCCTCTATGGCCTCTGGTCAAAAGTAGTGCACTGTATAGGGAATAGGGTTCTATTGTCAGACCCCTCCATCCGTATAATAAAGCCGTTGCATGTCGAATTCTCAAAATAGAGAATTTAGTAGAAGTCATGTCAAAAAATTATCCCAGAGAATGAATTAATGGGGAAACAACCCAACCCCCTCCATCACAGTAGTCAAAGAGAGAGAGCACACACACACACACACACACACACACACACACACACACACACACCCCTCTGTGGCAGCAGTCATAGAGAGTTTGAGGAACCATCCATCAGACTCTCTTCTACTAGACTTTGTGTACTTGGCTGTTTTGTGTGCACTCTAATGTATTCAGAGGCTGCCTGCAGTATATATCTGGTTGTAATGCTGTTCACCCAAGGACTTTATCCTCCCCGCACACACACACACACACACACACAGACACACACATACGCACACACACACACACACACACACACATACGCACACACACACACACACACACACACACACACACACACACACACACACATACGCACACACACACACACACACACACACATACGCACACACACACACACACATACGCACAAACACACACACACACACACACACACACAAATACGCACACACACACACACACACACACATACGCACACACACACACACACATACGCACACACACACACACACACACATACGCACGCACACACACACACACACAAAAATTGACATACACTTACACACATATGCACGCGCAAGCATGCGTACACACACACACACGCACATACACACGGTCATGGTCTCCCCTCCGACTGGATGACAGTTGTGTTGTGCAGCGACAGACATGTCCTGCTGGATTGTCTTCACTTTACTCCAGGTGTCTTCATATGGTAATCCCTACACCACCGTGTCACACAGAGGATCTCCTGTCATTATAGAGGAAAAGTGTACACGTGTTTCTGAATGGTGTTACTTCTGGTCAGCTGACTGAACTGTGATATCTGAGGATGATGTTTCATCCAGGCTACAGTAACGTGGCAGACTGAACTGTGATATCTACAGTTGAAGTCGGAAGTTTACACACACCTTAGCCAAATACATTTAAACTCAGTTTTTCACAATTCCTGACATTTAATCCTAGTAAAGATTCCCTGTCTTAGGTCAGTTAGGATCACCACTTTATTTTAAGAATGTGAAATGTCAGAATAATATTAGAGAGAATGATTTATTTCAGCTTTTATTTCTTTCATCACATTCCCAGTAGGTCAGAAGTTTACATACACTCAATTAGTATTTGGTAGCATTGCCTTTAACTTGGGTCAAACGTTTCAGGTAGCCTTCCACAAGCTTCCCACAATAAGTTGGGTGAATTTTGGCCCATTCCTCCTGACAGAGCTGGTGTAACTGAGTCAGGTTTGTAGGCCTCCTTGCTCGCACATGCCTTTTCAGTTCTGCCCACACATTTTCTATAGGATTGAGGTCAGGGCTTTGTGATGGCTACTCCAATACCTTGACTTTGTTGTCCTTAAGCCATTTTGCCACAACTTTGGAAGTATGCTTGGGGTCATTGTCCATTTGGAAGACCCATTTGCGACCAAGCTTTAACTTCCTGACTGATGTCTTGAGATGTTGCTTCAATATATCCACATAATTTTCCTTCCTCATGATGCCATCTATTTTGCGAAGTGCACCAGACCCTCCTGCAGCAAAGCACCCCCACAGCATGATGCTGCCACCCCCGTGCTTCACGGTTGGGATGGTGTTCTTTGGCTTGCAAGCTCCCCCTTCTTCCTCCAAACATAACGATGGTCATTATGGCCAAACAGTTCTATTTTTGTTTCATCAGACCAGAGGACATTTCTCCAAAAAGTACACTCTTTGTCCCCATGTGCAGTTGCAAACCGTAGTCTGGCTTTTTTATGGCGGTTTTGGAGCAGTGGCTTCTTCCTTGCTGAGCGGCCTTTCAGGTTATGTCGATATAGGACTCGTTTTATTGTGGATATAGATACTTTTGTACCTGTTTCCTCCAGCATCTTCACAAGGTCCTTTGCTGTTATTCTGGGATTGATTTGCACCAAAGTACGTTCATCTCTAGGAGACAGAATGCGTCTCCTTCCTGAGCAGTATGACGGCTACGTGGTCCCATGGTGTTTATACTTGCGTACTATTGTTTGTACAGATGAACGTGGTACCTTCAGTCGTTTGGAAATTGCTCCCAAGGATGAACCAGACTTGTGGAGGTCTACAATTATTTTGCTGAGGTCTTGGCTGATTTCTTTTGATTTTCCCATGATGTCAAGCAAAGAGGCACTGAGTTTGAAGGTAGGCCTTGAACTACATCCACAGGTACACCTCCAATTGACTCAAATGATGTCAATTAGCCTATCAGAAGCTTCTAAAGCCATTACATAATTTTCTGGAATTTCCCAAGCTGTTTAAAGGCACAGTCAACTTAGTGTATGTAAACTTCTGACCCACTGGAATTGTGATACAGTGAATTCTAAGTGTAATAATCTGTCTGAAAACAATTGTTGGAAAAATTACTTGTGTCATGCACAAAGTAGATGTCCTAACCGACTTGCCAAAACTATAGTTAGTTAACAAGAAATTTGTGGAGTGGTTGAAAAACGAGTTTTAATGACGCCAACCTAAGTGTATGTAAACTTCCGACTTCAACTGTATCTGAGGGTGATGTTTCATTCAGGCTACAGTAATGTGACAGACTGAACTGTGATATCTATCTGAGGGTGATGTTTCATCCCATGCAGGGATCAGCAGTAAAGAGTATTCTTATAGGGGAGGACGTGCCGTCCTGAGTGTCTTTGACATTGTGAGAGATTTTCTTTCTAGTTTTCTCTGTATGATGTGGGTTACATTTCTAGATTCTAGCTTGGTAGCATAAAAATGCTTTGCTCTGTCTCCCAGTGTTTCTGAAGCAGAGGCATGGTCTATGTATTGTTTGATTTGGTAACTGGTATTAGGGACCACATTTCACAGTCTGCTGCTGTGGCTGGTAAGACAGAGCAGCCAGGGTCTTAGTGTTTATCTGCCTGCCTTGCCTCCATCTGAAACTCATTTACACAATGTAAATCCACTGGCGCAGAGAATTGCCCTCCTGAATATTGCTGACCCCAGAAATAACGTCGCTTTTAAACAAATCTCTCTCTCTCTCTCTCTCTCTCTCTCTCTCTCTCTCTCTCTCTCTCTCTCTCTCTCTCTGTCTCTCTCTCTCTTTCTCTCTCTCTGTCTCTCTCTTCTTTCTCTCTCTCTGTCACTCTCTGTCACTCTCTGTCACTCTCTCTCTCTCTCTCTCTCTCTCTCTCTCTCTCTGTCACTCTCTCTCTCTCTCTCTCTCTCTCTCTCTCTCTCTCTCTCTGTCTCTGTCTCTCTCTGTCTCTCTCTCTCCTCTGTCTCTCTCTCTCTCTCTGTCTCTCTCTCTCTCTCTCTCTCTCTCTCTCTCTCTCTCTCTCTCTCTCTCTCTCTCTCTCTGTCTCTCTCTCTGTCACTCTCTCTCTCTCTATCTCTCGCTCTCTCTCTTTTTCTCTTTTTCTCTCTTTCTCTATCTCTCTCTTTCTCTCTTTCTCTCTTCTCTCTCGCTCTCTCTCTCTCTCTCTTCTCTCTGTCTCTCCCTCTCTCTCTCTCTCTCCTCTCTGTCACTCTCTCTCTCTCTCTCTCTCTGTCTCTCTCTCTCTCTCTCTGTCTCTCTCTCTCTCTCTCTCTGTCTCTCTCTCTGTCACTCTCTATCTCTCGCTCTCTCTCTCTCTCGCTCTCTTTTTCTCTTTTTCTCTCTTTCTCTATCTCTCTCTTTCTCTCTTTCTCTCTTTCTCTCGCTCTCTCTCTCTCTTTCTCTCTGTCTCTCCCTCTCTCTCTCTCTCTCTCCTCTCTCTCTCTCTCTCTCTCTCTCTCCTCTCTCTCTCCTCTCTCTCTCTCTCTCTCTCTCTCTCTCTCTCTCTCTCTCTCTCTCTCTCTCTCTCTCTCTCTCTCTCTCTCTCTCTCTCTCTCTCTCTCTCTCTCTCTCTGGAGTTGAGGCTATTATGGATTTCTGCAGATTTGACTTAAAGGGGTAATCAGAAATGTATTTCTCAGATAAAGTGTTGCCAATTGTGCTATAAAGCTACAGTAAGTAACCCCTCTCAAATTCTGAGATGTAAGATATGGGTGCAATGGGGGGGGGGGGGGGGGGTTGCATGGTAACAGTTCAAGTATTCCATATCCTGTTTACATGGCTAATGGGGAGAAGAGAGGAGAAGTAAGGAAAATGTGCTGATTCATAACTCTCTCCTTCATGCATTTCTCTCCTAGAACATTTTGTGTCAATGTGGCAATGTTTAGAATACATTTGAGATGGATTATGCTGATACACAGCTTTTAATACCAGCATACATTACAGTAAAGCATGGAGAGTTTACATCTCACATAGTTGAGGTATTATCAAGTAAAACTACCTGAAGCAGAATCATTTAAGCGATGGAAGTTGAAATAAAACTCTGCAGACTACGCCACCGTTGATGAATGGATGGGATTCTCATATTGGACCTTCTGTATTTAGTCTCTAAGACAAGTCTAATTAAGGATCTTGTTTCTACCACTCTGAAGTGATACCAAACTGTACTCCATCGGTTTCCTGTTTATTTTCTCTCTGAGTCATTGTCAGTCCCATACATTGGAGGAGGCTGTTTTGTAAGAAAGATGCAAAATGCACTCTGCCTATCTGCTGTAATAGAAAAACCCATCAGTCCTCACACGGTTAGAAATCGTGGGATGTCTTAAATGGGAAAAGCAAACAACTGAAGCGCTGCATATTGCAGTAGAGAGCAGCGAGGAGCGAGGAGGATGTCAGTGACACTCGCCGTTCGAATTAAAAACACAGCTAGCGCGCTGGATGAAATAGGCTAATACATCATGTTGGCACTCAAATTATAGCACACAATTGATCAGAGGACCCATCTGACCCACAGGACTGAGTGTGTGTGTGTGTGTGTGTGTGTGTTGGGCTACATGTGTGTGTCTCTCCTCTCTCTCCTTTCCTCTATACTTCTAATCCTCCTCTCTTCTCCGTCCCTGTCCTCCTCTCTTCACCGTCCCCTCCGTCCCTGTCCTCCTCTCTTCACCGTCCCCTCCGTCCCTGTCCTCCTCTCTTCACCGTCCCCTCTGTCCCTGTCCTCCTCTCTTCACCGTCCCCTCCGTCCCTGTCCTCCTCTCTTCACCGTCCCCGCCGTCCCTGTCCTCCTCTCTTCACCGTCCCCTCCGTCCCTGTCCTCCTCTCTTCACCGTCCCCTCCGTCCCTGTCCTCCTCTCTTCACGGTCCCCTCCGTCCCTGTCCTCCTCTCTTCACGGTCCCCTCCGTCCCTGTCCTCCTCTCTTCACCGTCCCCTCCGTCCCTGTCCTCCTCTCTTCACCGTCCCCTCCGTCCCTGTCCTCCTCTCTTCACCGTCCCCTCCGTCCCTGTCCTCCTCTCTTCACCGTCCCCTCCGTCCCTGTCCTCCTCGCTTCACCGTCCCCTCCGTCCCTGTCCTCCTCTCTTCACCGTCCCCTCCGTCCCTGTCCTCCTCTCTTCACCGTCCCCTCCGTCCCTGTCCTCCTCTCTTCACCGTCCCCTCCGTCCCTGTCCTCCTCTCTTCACCGTCCCCTCCGTCCCTGTCCTCCTCTCTTCACCGTCCCCTCCGTCCCTGTCCTCCTCTCTTCACCGTCCCCTCCGTCCCTGTCCTCCTCTCTTCACGGTCCCCTCCGTCCCTGTCCTCCTCTCTTCACCGTCCCCTCCGTCCATGTCCTCCTCTCTTCACCGTCCCCTCCGTCCCTGTCCTCCTCTCTTCACCGTCCCCTCCGTCCCTGTCCTGAATATCATCATCAAGGCCATGGGGTTCATCCCTTAAACTACCATCCCTATTCATAGCCACTCTCAGACAGACAGACACATCCACAGCAGAGATACTGTCCCCATGACATTGGTCAGACTATGAATAAAACTGTTCGATTAATGGCCTTTGTCCCAAATGGCACCATGTTCCCTATATAGTGCACTACTTTTGACCAGAGCCTTATTAGCCTCATCAACTCTGGTCAAAAGTAGTGCACTATATAGGGAATAGGATGCAGCCCAGGCCTTGTGGATACAGTGTTAGTTGGTAGACTGTTGAACTTCTCTTGTTCAGGCAAAACATTTGTTGTTCAGGCTATTGTTGGTTTTAAAAATGGTTCTCTCTCTTGCAATTGTCTTTGGAGGCTGATATGCTGTCCGTGTGTTGGGTTAAGTATATCTCTAAACCCACAACAGTAGTCCTGGGCAGTGTCCCAAATGACACCCTATTCCCTATATAGTGTAATGGGCTCTGGTCAAAAGTAGTGCACTACATAGGGAATAGGGTTCCATTTGGGACTGAACCTTGGATCCAACCACATAACACAGGCAGGCAGGCAGCTAGGCGTTTGACACGTTCTGACATATAGAAACAAAATCATACCCAGTGAACTGGAGAAAATAGTTTCACTCCCAAGAACCCATTAAAACGACCGTACAGAGCATTACAGACGTCACAGACCGCCCAGATGGATTCTGTTTCTGACGCACAAATATGAACTCTGTCTAACTTCAGATTAGCCTCATCTTGTTACTGCGGGGCTCTGGTCAAAAGTAGTACCCTGTGTAGGGAATAGGGTACCATTTGGGAGGCGGCTATTATGATTACGGTTGTAACTCGGCTTTGTATCCCAGAACAGCAGAGGAGCCTGTCTGGGAAACCTGTGATTTATTGTGAATTTGCTACAATACATTGTGACAAGGAGGAAGTTGATAGGTGCGCATGGCAGGTAAATCTTGCAATATTTATTGAGAAACAATTTCTTGAACATTGTTTTTGAGGTGATTCAACCCAGAGATTTCACTAAAAATGGGCATTACACCTGTGTTTTTTTATTACGGACAACAGTTCTCATGGGTTGGCCCTGCTCACAGCCAATGGATAGGGTTGTGACTAGATGGGGTACAGCTACGGACGGGTTTACCATTGAACTACTGCCAGAGTTTGGACTTGGACTTTGACGCCAGAGAATGAGTCGGAGTTGGATTTGTTTTTACATCAGATAATTGTACACTTTCAGTTAATAAAACTGACTGTTGTTTATTTTGATGAAAGTGCTGATGACTTGATAGGTCTACTATATTGTCCACTCACTGACTGTTAGGAGACAGCATTTACTCTCTGGATGATAGTTATACCATATCTGGCAAAGCACCACATGCAAGGACCTGTTATACGACCCTTATACAGTATGCTTGCTTGACATTTGCTTATAGATGATTTATGAAGCATCTATGTAGGCTTTGTCTAGAATATACTTTATTTAAAGTGTGTCTGTTAATGCTGTGGTTTGTTTCAGTACGTTTAAAACATGGTGTTCCATTCTCCTCTCCCCACAGACTGTTAATGCTGTGGTTTGTTTCAGTACGTTTAAAACATGGTGTTCCATTCTCCTCTCCCCACAGATTGATAATGCTGTGGTTGGTTTCAGTACGTTTAAAACATGGTGTTCCATTCTCCTCTCCCCACAGACTGATAATGCTGTGGTTTGTTTCAGTACGTTTAAAACATGGTGTTCCATTCTCCTCTCCCCACAGATTGATAATGCTGTGGTTTGTTTCAGTACGTTTAAAACATGGTGTTCCATTCTCCTCTCCCCACAGACTGATAATGCTGTGGTTTGTTTCAGTACGTTTAAAACATGGTGTTCCATTCTCCTCTCCCCACAGCTCCACATGACGGTCAGTAAGACCACTGCCAGGGTGGTGATGGACTGTAAGGTAGTGGGAGAAAAGCCCATCAACGCGGCTGGCAACATCAGTATAGACGGGGTGGAGGTACTGGGACGCATGGTACGATCCAGAGGGAAGAGGAACAACTCAGCTCCGGTAAGAACGATGGAGGAAACTACCACACATTGTGCTGCTAATGTTTGTCTCTTTTTTGAAGGTTGAAAGCCTGAAACGTTAGCACAACAAACAAGCATAGTTTGGATAGGAGTTTATTTTTCATTTAAACTACTCTTACACATCTTCCAACACACCTGCAAGACAAGCGACCTCTAGATGTGCAAGACATTTCACTTTCAAAGCATGACATGGCGTATTTCTCAATAGGCATTCTACCGTGTTCCACACTCTCATGCGCTGAGCGCATTCTCAGAGGACGTTTATTTTCTCTCGCTCAGATAATTGCCGCCATTGATTTCGAGAAGTGGTTGTGTCATATTTCTGTGCATACTTTCCGTTGAAGCTGGCATCGACGGATGCTTCAAAATATGTACAAACGGAGTACGCATTCGAGAAGTGCCCTCCGTGCTCCGTTTCGCATACTTTGATTTAGACTCATACTCTGACTCTCCCGTGCTCCAATTTGCGTGCTCGGAGCACGGTAGTATGCATTTTGAGAAACACCGAGTGCTGTCTGACACTCTGCATCACCCTCTGAGCTGGCTGTCCTTTAGACCTACAGCTTTCAGTCACACACTATATAGTCTCACAACAACACTCTACAGCATTTCTAATACCACAACAACACCCTACAGCCTCTTTAAATACCACAACAACACCCTACAGCCTCTTTAAATACCACAACAACACCCTACATCCTCTTTAGATACCACAACAACACCCTACAGCCTCTTTAAATACCACAACAACACCCTACAGCCTCTTTAAATACCACGACAACACCCTACAGCCTCTTTAAATACCACAACAACACCCTACAGCCTCTATAATACCACAACAACACCCTACAGCCTCTTTAAATACCACAACAACACCCTACAGCCTCTTTAAATACCACGACAACACCCTACAGCCTCTTTAAATACCACAACAACACCCTACAGCCTCTATAATACCACAACAACACCCTACAGCCTCTTTAAATACCACAACAACATCCTACAGCCTCTTTAAATACCACAACAACACCCTACAGCCTCTTTAAATACCACAACAACACCCTACAGCCTCTATAATACCACAACAACACCCTACAGCCTCTTTAAATACCACAACAACACCCTACATCCTCTTTAAATACCACAACAACACCCTACAGCCTCTTTAAATACCACAACAACACCATACAGCCTCTTTAAATACCACAACAACACCCTACAGCCTCTATAATACCACAACAACACCCTACAGCCTCTATAAATACCACAACAACACCCTACAGCCTCTTTAAATACCACAACAACACCCTACAGCCTCTATAATACCACAACAACACCCTACAGCCTCTATAAATACCACAGCAACACCCTACAGCCTCTATAATACCACAACAACAACCTACAGCCTCTTTAAATACCACAACAACACCCTACAGCCTCTATAATACCACAACAACACCCTACAACCTCTTTAAAAACCACAACAACACCCTACAGCCTCTATAAATACCACAACAATACCCTACAGCCTCTTTAAATACCACAACAACACCCTACAGCCTCTATAAATACCACAACAACACCCTACAGCCTCTTTAAATACCACAACAACACCCTACAGCCTCTATAAATACCACAACAACACCCTACAGCCTCTATAATACCACAACAACACCCTACAGCCTCTTTAAATACCACAACAACACCCTACAGCCTCTTTAAATACTACAACAACACCCTACATCCTCTATAATACCACAACAACACCCTACAGCCTCTTTAAATACCACAACAACACCCTACAGCCTCTATAATACCACAACAACACCCTACAGCCTCTATAAATACCACAACAACACCCTACAGCCTCTTTAAATACCACAACAACACCCTACAGCCTCTATAATACCACAACAACACCATACAGCCTCTTTAAATACCACAACAACACCCTACAGCCTCTATAATACCACAACAACACCCTACAGCCTCTTTAAATACCACAACAACACCCTACAGCCTCTTTAAATACCACAACAACACCCTACAGCCTCTATAATACCACAACAACACCCTACAGCCTCTATAAATACCACAACAACATCCTACAGCCTCTATAAATACCACAACAACACCCTACAGCCTCTTTAAATACCACAACAACACCCTACAGCCTCTATAAATACCACAACAACACCCTACAGCCTCTTTAAATACCACAACAACACCCTACAGCCTCTATAATACCACAACAACACCCTACAGCCTCTATAAATACCACAACAACACCCTACAGCCTCTTTAAATACCACAACAACACCCTACAGCCTCTATAATACCACAACAACACCCTACAGCCTCTTTAAATACCACAACAACACCCTACAGCCTCTTTAAATACCACAACAACACCCTACAGCCTCTATAAATACCACAACAACACCCTACAGCCTCTTTAAATACCACAACAACACCCTACAGCCTCTATAAATACCACAACAACACCCTACAGCCTCTTTAAATACCACAACAACACCCTACAGCCTCTATAATACCACAACAACACCCTACAGCCTCTTTAAATACCACAACAACACCCTACAGCCTCTATAATACCACAACAACACCCTACAGTCTCTATAATACCACAACAACACCCTACAGCCTCTTTAAATACCACAACAACACCCTACAGCATCTATAATACCACAACAACACCCTACAGCCTCTATAATACCACAACAACACCCTACAGCCTCTTTAAATACCACAACAACACCCTACAGCCTCTTTAAATACCACAACAACACCCTACAGCCTCTATAAGACCACAACAACACCCTACAGCCTCTTTAAATACCACAACAACACCCTACAGCATCTATAATACCACAACAACACCCTACAGCCTCTATAATACCACAACAACACCCTACAGCCTCTTTAAATACCACAACAACACCCTACAGCCTCTTTAAATACCACAACAACACCCTACAGCCTCTATAAGACCACAACAACACCCCACAGTCTCTATAAATACCACAACAACACCCTACAGCCTCTATAATACCACAACAACACCCTACAGCCTCTTTAAATACCACAACAACACCCTACAGCCTCTATAAGACCACAACAACACCCCACAGTCTCTATAGTCCCATAACAACACAGTCCTGGTCCTCCTCACTGGGATCACTGTGACCCAAGATGTCAGAACAGGAAATAAGTTGAGGAGCAGTCTTTGTTAGATGCATAATAGTTATGTGATTATTTCTGTGCACCTCTGAGGGTACATTAATTGACTGCTTTGCAACTATGTGAGAATGTATTATTATTGTATTATTTCTGGAGATTGTCTGATGGAAAGAAAGTGCTTTGTACAGCATTTTGGGGGAATTGGTGGAAAGTAAAAATGTCCCCCTTGATGTTTTTCCATTCATTCTCAGTTTATTGTACTTTAAAGTGGTGAGGCTTTGATATTTCCTCAGCAATTATACTTGATGGTTGACAAATCAATAATCTTATCAAGGTGTAATCTCATAATAAATACATGTAATTTATTTTAGCTTAGTGTTTAAAAGTGCTTCAAATGTCTCATCTCATGTCAATGCATTCCGACTGGGCACAGATGTCAATTCAACATCTATTCCCCGTTGGTTCAACAGCCATTTGAGCAGACAGAGAGTCACCATTAAACAGCCTGTTGAGCAGACAGTCACCATTAAACAGCCTGTTGAGCAGACAGAGAGTCACCATTAAACAGCCTGTTGAGCAGACAGTCACCATTAAACAGCCTGTTGAGCAGACAGTCACCATTAAACAGCCTGTTGAGCAGACAGAGTCACCATTAAACAGCCTGTTGAGCAGACAGAGAGTCACCATTAAACAGCCTGTTGAGCAGACAGTCACCATTAAACAGCCTGTTGAGCAGACAGTCACCATTAAACAGCCTGTTGAGCAGACAGAGAGTCACCATTAAACAGCCTGTTGAGCAGACAGTCACCATTAAACAGCCTGTTGAGCAGACAGTCACCATTAAACAGCCTGTTGAGCAGACAGTCACCATTAAACAGCCCGTTGAGCAGACAGTCACCATTAAACAGCCTGTTGAGCAGACAGAGTCACCATTAAACAGCCTGTTGAGCAGACAGTCACCATTAAACAGCCTGTTGAGCAGACAGAGTCACCATTAAACAGCCTGTTGAGCAGACAGAGAGTCACCATTAAACAGCCTGTTGAGCAGACAGTCACCATTAAACAGCCTGTTGAGCAGACAGAGAGTCACCATTAAACAGCCTGTTGAGCAGACAGAGTCACCATTAAACAGCCTGTTGAGCAGACAGTCACCATTAAACAGCCTGTTGAGCAGACAGAGTCACCATTAAACAGCCTGTTGAGCAGACAGAGTCACCATTAAACAGCCTGTTGAGCAGACAGTCACCATTAAACAGCCTGTTGAGCAGACAGAGTCACCATTAAACAGTCTGTTGAGCAGACAGTCACCATTAAACAGCCTGTTGAGCAGACAGAGAGTCACCATTAAACAGCCTGTTGAGCAGACAGTCACCATTAAACAGCCTGTTGAGCAGACAGGGTCACCATTAAACAGCCTGTTGAGCAGACAGTCACCATTAAACAGCCTGTTGAGCAGAGAGTCACCATTAAACAGCATGTTGAGCAGACAGAGAGTCACCATTAAACAACCTGTTGAGCAGACAGACAGTCATCATTAAACAGCCTGTTGAGCAGACAGACAGTCACCATTAAACAGCCTGTTGAGCAGACAGTCACCATTAAACAGCCTGTTGAGCAGACAGAGAGTCACCATTAAACAGCCTGTTGAGCAGACAGAGTCACCATTAAACAGCATGTTGAACAGACAGAGTCACCATTAAACAGCCTGTTGAGCAGACAGTCACCATTAAACAGCCTGTTGAGCAGACATAGAGTCACCATTAAACAGCCTGTTGAGCAGACAGAGAGTCACCATTAAACAGCCTGTTGAGCAGACAGTCACCATTAAACAGCCTGTTGAGCAGACAGTCACCATTAAACAGCCTGTTGAGCAGACAGTCACCATTAAACAGCCTGTTGAGCAGACAGAGAGTCACCATTAAACAGCCTGTTGAGCAGACAGAGTCACCATTAAACAGCCTGTTGAGCAGACAGTCACCATTAAACAGCCTGTTGAGCAGACAGAGAGTCACCATTAAACAGCCTGTTCAGCAGACAGAGAGTCACCATTAAACAGCCTGTTGAGCAGACAGAGTCACCATTAAACAGCATGTTGAGCAGACAGAGTCACCATTAACAGCCTGTTGAGCAGACAGAGTCACCATTAAACAGCATGTTGAGCAGACAGAGTCACCATTAAACAGCCTGTTGAGCAGACAATCACCATTAAACAGCCTGTTGAGCAGACAGTCACCATTAAACAGCCTGTTGAGCAGACAGAGTCACCATTAAACAGCCTGTTGAGCAGACAGAGAGTCACCATTAAACAGTCTGTTGAGCAGACAGAGAGTCACCATTAAACAGTCTGTTGAGCAGACAGAGAGTCACCATTAAACAGCCTGTTGAGCAGACAGAGAGTCACCATTAAACAGCCTGTTGAGCAGACAGTCACCATTAAACAGCCTGTTGAGCAGACAGAGTCACCATTAAACAGCCTGTTGAGCAGACAGAGTCATCATTAAACAGCCTGTTGAGCAGACAGAGTCACCATTAAACAGCCTGTTGAGCAGACAGTCACCATTAAACAGCCTGTTGAGCAGACAGAGTCACCATTAAACAGCCTGTTGAGCAGACAGAGAGTCACCATTAAACAGCCTGTTGAGCAGACAGTCACCATTAAACAGCCTGTTGAGCAGACAGTCACCATTAAACAGCCTGTTGAGCAGACAGAGAGTCACCATTAAACAGCCTGTTGAGCAGACAGAGTCACCATTAAACAGCCTGTTGAGCAGACAGACACCATTAAACAGCCTGTTGAGCAGACAGAGAGTCACCATTAAACAGCCTGTTGAGCAGACAGTCACCATTAACAGCCTGTTGAGCAGACAGTCACCATTAAACAGCCTGTTGAGCAGACAGAGTCACCATTAAACAGCCTGTTGAGCAGACAGAGTCACCATTAAACAGCCTGTTGAGCAGACAGAGTCACCATTAAACAGCCTGTTGAGCAGACAGAGAGTCACCATTAAACAGCCTGTTGAGCAGACAGTCACCATTAAACAGCCTGTTGAGCAGACAGAGTCACCATTAAACAGCCTGTTGAGCAGACAGAGAGTCACCATTAAACAGCCTGTTGAGCAGACAGTCACCATTAAACAGCCTGTTGAGCAGACAGTCACCATTAAACAGTCTGTTGAGCAGACAGTCACCATTAAACAGCCTGTTGAGCAGACAGTCACCATTAAACAGCCTGTTGAGCAGACAGAGTCACCATTAAACAGCCTGTTGAGCAGACAGAGAGTCACCATTAAACAGCCTGTTGTGCAGACAGTCACCATTAAACAGCCTGTTGAGCAGACAGTCACCATTAAACAGCCTGTTGAGCAGACAGAGTCATCATCATACGTCACAACCACTATTTGTATATTTCTCTGAAGCATGTAGAACACGGTGTAGAACACAATGTAGAACACGGTGTAGAACACGATGTAGAACACGGTGTAGAACACGGTTTAGACACGGTATAGAACTCTGAATACCGTAAGTGTGTTGCAATATCATGCCAATATTAACCCTTTCTCTGTGTTGTTGTTCCCTGTGTGGCTGTTCTCTGTGTGGCTGTTCTCTGTGTGGCTCTGTGTGTTTGTTCTCTGTGTGGCTGTTCTCTGTGTGGCTCTGTGTGGCTGTTCTCTGTGTGGCTGTTCTCTGTGTGGCTCTGTGTGTTTGTTCTCTGTGTGGCTGTTCTCTGTGTGGCTGTTCTCTGTGTGGCTGTTCTCTGTGTGGCTCTGTGTGGCTGTTCTCTGTGTGGCTGTTCTCTGTGTGGCTCTGTGTGGCTGTTCTCTGTGTGGCTGTTATCTGTGTGGCTGTTCTCTGTGTGGCTCTGTGTGGCTGTTCTCTGTGTGGCTGTTCTCTGTGTGGCTCTGTGTGTTTGTTCTCTGTGTGGCTGTTCTCTGTGTGGCTGTTCTCTGTGTGGCTGTTCTCTGTGTGGCTGTTCTCTGTGTGGCTGTTCTCTGTGTGGCTGTTCTCTGTGTGGCTCTATTTGTTTGTTCTCTGTGTGGCTGTTCTCTGTGTGGCTGTTCTCTGTGTGGCTGTTCTCTGTGTGGCTGTTCTCTGTGTGGCTGTTCTCTGTGTGGCTCTGTGTGGCTGTTCTCTGTGTGGCTGTTCTCTGTGTGGCTGTTCTCTGTGTGGATGTTCTCTGTGTGGCTGTTCTCTGTGTGTGTATAGTTCCAGATCCAGATGTTTGACATTATCTGCAGCACGTCCTGGGCCAGTCGAGACAAGTGCTGTGAGCTCCCTGGACTGGTAAGAACAACTGCCTTTTAACCAACCTTTCAACCAACCTACAGACCAACAATCAACAGACCAACAGACCAACAGACCATAGTGAAGATGGCGGACTGAGCACAGATCGCCTTAGGATAAAAACGTAATATTCAATATCTGTTAGACTAAATATTAACACTTCACATACTGGTGGGTAATAACCTTAAATCTGGATAACAACACAAAACAAATAATAAAGCAAGAGAAATGTATCGACAAATATTACGAAATCAAGCAACACCCAAACATGACGGAGAGCAAACAAGGAGAACCAATCTCCAAAAGAAAACGTGACTCCTCGACGGACACAGACGATTTATGCTTTTCACCACCGGGAATGGTAAGGGTGGAAACCGATCTGTTAAAATCAATAAATGACAAACTGGGCATACTTGAATTAGTCAGTAAAGATATAGAGGAGATGAAGGCCTCGAGATGAGTGACGGCGACAATGTAGAAAGAAACAAACAAGCTAAAAGGTACAGTCAATAAGATTGAAACTGACGTTAATGAATTTAAAAAGGAGAACATCTTAGAGAGAGAAGCCTTACTTGACATACAACATCTGGAACTTACTGGTATCCAAGAAAAAGAAGGAGAGTGTTCCTGAAAAGTGTGGTGAAGGAATTATTTCTTACAGTGCTTCAGATCCCACGCGAAGCTGTCGACAAAATTCAACTCGAACGTGCGCACCGTTTCGGACAGAGAGGACAGAGATATGGGCGCCAAAATCGTTGCCAAATTTGCTTTCTTTAAAGATAAAATAATGGTTAAAAGCCTGGGTAAAAGACTCGCTGGCGCGAAAAAAGGCATGAATGATCAGTTCCCGAAGGAAATTGCAGAATGGCGCAAAGTTCTGTACCCAATCTTCAAGGAGAATAGATTAAAAGGGAAACGTGTAGCTCTCATAGTCGATAAACTGTATATTGAATACCAAATGTTCAGAGACACCAAGACTACTCCATGGCTATTCTAAATATTACAAAGTTCCCATAGAGGAGCCGAATAATGGAACACCCAATACTAGCCATGGTAGGGATTGTAATCTTTAAAAAAACATATAGAAAAGCAATAAAATACAACAATTGTTAAAGAAATAAACTACAACTACACTATACCATTAGTATTACACTTTCTGTTTATAGTATTTTATAAATTGATAAGACAGCATTAGAAGAAAGGATAATTAGCTAAATAATACATCTTCAAATATAAGGAACTGGAACACAAAAGTACTCAATCAACATAGTGGAGATAAAACACAGCAAACAGAGGACATAGAAGGCACAGTATGTGTATTTGTATTTATTATGGATCCCCATTAGTTCCTGCCAAGACAGCAGCTACTCTTCCTGGGGTTTATTATGGATCCCTATTAGTTCCTGCCAAGACAGCAGCTACTCTTCCTGGGGTTTATTATGGATCCCTATTAGTTCCTGCCAAGACAGCAGCTACTCTTCCTGGGGTCCAGCAAAATTAAGGCAGTTAATACCATTTGTAAAACATTACAATACATTCACAGATTTCACAACACATTACCACATATCTACAGTACAAAATCCATGTGTACGTGTGTGTATATTATTGTGTGTGTGTGCATGTGTCTGTGCCTATGTTTGTGTTGCTTCACAGTCCCCGCTGTGGTGTTTTAATCTGTTTTTTAAATCTAATTTTACTGCTTGCATCAGTTACTTGATGTGGAATAGAGGTCCATGTAGTCATGGCTTTATGTAGTACTGTGCGCCTCCCATAGTTTGTTCTGGACTAGGGGACTGTGAAGAGACCTCTGGTGGCATGTCTTGTGGGGTATGCATGGGTGACCGGTGCTTTCAACATGTCAATACCTCTGATAAATACAAGTAGTGATGAAGTCAATCTCTCCTCCGCTTTGAGCCAGGAGAGACTGACATGCATATTATTAATATTAGCTCTCTGTGTACATCCAAGGGCCAGCCGTGCTGCCCTGTTCTGAGCCAATTGCAATTTTCCTAAGTCCTTTTTTGTGGCACCTGACCACACGACTGAACAGTAGTCCAGGTGCGACAAAACTAGGGCCTGTAGGACATGCCTTGTTAATAGTGCTGTTGTGGGAATATGTTAAAGAGTTTAAGTATAGCCAATTGGAATTTGTGGTCTGTATATTTTGTCATTTCATTTAGGATACCATCAACCCTACAGGCCTTTTTGGGGTGGAGGGTTTGTATTTTGTCCTGTAGTTCTTTCAATGTAATTGGAAAATCCAGTGGGTTCTGGTAGTCTTTAATAGTTGATTCTAAGATTTGTATTACTCTGTTAGTAACACCGCTACAAAACACTCCCAATACCCCATCCTCTCAGATACAGTCCTGCCCACCTCACTACTCACAGACCGCTAGCCTGTATTTATTACCTACTACCGGCCTCCCTGGCTCTTTCAAAGCACGTTTTATCATTGGAAAAGGATAGGACAATTATTTTAATGATAACTGTGTTTCTAGCTAGCCGGGCCCAGGAGATAGCTGTGCTGTATGGTGCTGCTGCGAGGCCAGGAGATAGCTGTGATGTATGATGCTGCTGCGAGGCCAGGAGATAGCTGTGCTGTATGATGCTGCTGCGAGGCCAGGAGATAGCTGTGATGTATGGTGCTGCTGCGAGGCCAGGAGATAGCTGTGATGTATGGTGCTGCTGCCAGGCCAGGAGATAGCTGTGATGTATGGTGCTGCTGCGAGGCCAGGAGATAGCTGTGATGTATGATGCTGCTGCGAGGCCAGGAGATAGCTGTGATGTATGGTGCTGCTGCGAGGCCAGGAGATAGCTGTGATGTATGGTGCTGCTGCGAGGCCAGGAGATAACAGGATATAACAGGATATAACAGATATAGCCCCTGGTTCTCCTCAGACTTGACTGCCCTTGACCAGCACAAAAACATCCTGTGGCGTACTGCATTAGCATCAAATAGCCCCTGCGATATGCAACTTTTCAGGGAAGTTAGGAACCAATATACACAAGCAGTTAGGAAAGCAAAGGCTAACTTTTTCAAACAGAAATTTGCTTCCTGTAGCACTAACTCCAAAAAGTTTTGGGACACTGTAAAGTCCATGGAAAATAAGAGCACTTCCTCCCAGCTGCCCACTGCACTGAGGCTAGGAAACACTATCACCACCGATAAATCTACAATAATCGAGAATTTCAACAAGCATTTTGCTACGGCTGGCCATGCTTTCCACCTGGCTACCACTACCCTGGCCACCAGCTCTGCACCCTCCGCTGCAACTTGCCCATGCCCCCCCCGCTTCTCCTTCACACAAATCCAGACAGCTGATGTTCTGAAAGAGCTGCAAAATCTGGACCCCTACAAATCTTCTGGGCTAGACAATCTGGACCCTTTCTTTCTAAAACTAGCCGCCAAAATTGTCGCAACCCCTATTACTAGCCTGTTCAACCTCTCTTTCGTAACGTCTGAGATCCCCAGAGATTGGAAAGCTGCCGCGGTCATCCCCCTCTTCAAAGGGGGTGACACTCTAGATCCAAACTGTTACAGACCCATATCCATCCTGCCCTGCCTTTCAAAAGTTTTTGAAAGCCAAGTCAACAAACAGATCACCGACCATTTCGAATCCCACCGTACCTTCTCCGCTATGCAATCCGGTTTCCGAGCTGGTCATGGGTGCACTTCAGCCACGCTCAAGGTCCTAAACGATATTATAACCGCGATCGATAATAGACAGTACTGTGCAGCCGTTTTCATTGACCTGGCCAAGGCTTTCGACTCTGTCAACCACCGCATTCTTATTGGCAGACTAAATAGCCTTGGTTTCTCAAATGACTGCCTCGCCTGGTTCACCAACTACTTCTCAGATAGAGTTCAATGTGTCAAATCGGAGGGCCTGTTGTCTGGACCTATGGCAGTCTCTATGGGGGTGCCACAGGGTTCAATTCTTGGGCCGACTCTTTTCTCTGTGTATATCAATGACGTCGCTCTTGCTGCTGGTGACTCTAAGATCCACCTCTACGCAGACGACACCATTTTGTATACATCTGGCCCTTCATTGGACACTGTGTTAACAAACCTCCAAACAAGCTTCAATGCCATACAACACTCCTTCAGTAGCCTCCAACTGCTCTTAAACACTAGTAAAACTAAATGCATGCTCTTCAACCGAACGCTGCTTGCACCCGCCCACCCGACTAGAATCACTACTCTCGACGGGTCTGACCTAGAGTATGTGGACAACTACAAATATCTAGGTGTCTGGTTAGACTGTAAACTCTCCTTCCAGACTCACATTAAGAATCTCCAATCCAAAGTTAAATCTAGAATCTGTTTCCTATTTCGCAACAAAGCCTCCTTCACTCATGCTGCCAAACATGCCCTCGTAAAACTGACTATCCTACCGATCCTTGACTTCGGCGATGTCATTTACAAAATAGCCTCCAACACTCTACTCAGCAAATTGGATGTAGTCTATCACAGTGCCATCCGTTTTGTCTCCAAAGCCCCATATAATACCCACCACTGTGACCTGTACGCTCTTGTTGGCTGGTCCTCACTACATATTCGTCGCCAAACCCACTGGCTCCAGGCCATCTATAAATCACTGCTAGGCAAATCCCCGCCTTATCTTAGCTCATTGGTCACCATAGCAACACCCACCCGTAGTCTGCGCTCCAGCAGGTATATCTGTCACACTCTGGTTCTAGGACTTTTTGTGTTTAGTCAGGGTGTGTAGATTTCCGTGTGTTGTGTACTGTGGGTAGTGTCTAGGTGTTCGCGTTCTATGTTTGGTCAGTGACTCCCAATCGGAGGTAACGAGTGTCAGCTGTCGGCTCGTTATCTCTGATTGGGAGCCATATTTAAATGTCTGTGTTCACCTTGTGGTTGTGGGTTTTTGTTCTTTATTCAGTCGGTGTAACTGAGGACGTCACGGATCGTGTTTTGTTTTGTCGTGTGTGTCAAAATTAAAATCATCATGTTCACTCCCAACGCTGCGCTTTGGTCATACTTCATTGGCGATCGTGACAGAAAAACCCACCACAACGAGACCAAGCAGCAGTTGGATAACGAGTGGTGGAGCCAGAAGAGCGAAGGTTGGGAGAGGACTATGGAGGCCTGGTCCACCGAGAGGAGAGACCCCCAGAAAATTTTTAGGGGGGGGGCTCACGACGTCGGGGCAGAAGGTGTACGGCCCGGAGGAGTGCAAGAGGTTGGCAGATATGGCCGCCAGTTTAAGGGGGCCACTGGTTACGAAGGGGATGGAAAGTGTGGAGGCACGGCGAGAGGTACTGGGGGGTGTTTCCAGTCCGGTCCGGCCCGTTCCTGATCCCCGTGTAGGGCCAGGGGTGTGTGTCCCCAGTGCGGTTCTGTCTGTCCCTGCTCAACGCACCGAGCCTACGGGGTGCGTCGTCAGCCCTGTCCAGCCAGAGCCGTCCGCCAGACAGGATCAGCCAGAGCCTTCCGCCAGACAGGATCAGCCAGAGCCTTCCGCCAGCCATGAGCAGCCAGATCCTTCCGCCAGCCATGAGCAGCCAGATCCGTCAGCCAGCCATGAGCAGCCAGATCCGTCAGCCATCCATGAGCAGCCAGATCCGTCAGCCAGCCATGAGCAGCCAGATCCGTCAGCCAGCCATGAGCCGTCCAGCCAGGATCCGCCAGAGCCGTCCAGCCAGGATCCGCCAGAGCCGTCCAGCCAGGATCCGCCAGAGCCGTCCAGCCAGGATCCGCCAGAGCCGTCCAGCCGGGATCCGCCAGAGCCTTCCAGCCGGGATCCGCCAGAGCCGTCCAGCCAGGATCCGCCAGAGCCGTCCAGCCGGGATCCGCCAGAGCCGTCCAGCCGGGATCCGCCAGAGCCGTCCAGCCGGGATCCGCCAGAGCCGTCCAGCCGGGATCCGCCAGAGCCGTCCAGCCGGGATCCGCCAGAGCCGTCCAGCCAGGATCCACGCACCAAGCCAGGGGCGCGTGTCGTCAGTCCGGTTCCGGCCAGCGGGGCTAGACAGGACCAGGGGTACTTTGGGGGGTTGGAGAGGAAGTGGGGAGGAAGCCCGGAGCCGGAGCCGCCGCCGAGGAGGAATGCCCACCCAGCCCTCCCCTGTTTGCTTGTAGTTAGGCGCGGTCGCAGTCCGCGCCTTTGGGGGGGGGTACTGTCACACTCTGGTTCTAGGACTTTTTGTGTTTAGTCAGGGTGTGTAGATTTCCGTGTGTTGTGTACTGTGGGTAGTGTCTAGGTGTTCGCGTTCTATGTTTGGTCAGTGACTCCCAATCGGAGGTAACGAGTGTCAGCTGTCGGCTCGTTATCTCTGATTGGGAGCCATATTTAAATGTCTGTGTTCACCTTGTGGTTGTGGGTTTTTGTTCTTTATTCAGTCGGTGTAACTGAGGACGTCACGGATCGTGTTTTGTTTTGTCGTGTGTGTCAAAATTAAAATCATCATGTTCACTCCCAACGCTGCGCTTTGGTCATACTTCATTGGCGATCGTGACAATATCTCACTGGTCATCCCCAAAGCCAACACCTCCTTTGGCCGCAATTCCTTCCAGTTCTCTGCTGCCAATGACTGGAACAAATTGCAAAAATCTCTGAAGCTGGAGACACTTATCTCCCTCACTCACTTTAAGCATCAGTTGTCAGAGCACCTTACCGATCACTGCACCTGTACACAGCCCATCTGAAATTAGCCCGCCCAACTACCTCATCCCTATATTGTTATTTATTTTGCTCATTTGTACCCCAGTATCTCTATTTGCACATCATCTCTTGCACATCTATCATTCCAGTGTTAATACTAATTGTAATTATTTTGCACTATAGCCTATTTATTGCCTTACCTCCATAACTTGCTACATTTGCACACACTATATATATATATGTATTTCTGTTGTATTTTTGACTTTGTTTTGTTTTACCCCATATGTAACTCTGTGTTGTTGTTTTTATCGCACTGCTTTGCTTTATCTTGACCAGGTCGCAGTTGTAAATGAGAACTTGTTCTCAACTGGTTTACCTGGTTAAATAAAGGTGAAAAAAAAAAATGAAAAAAAAGGAGAGCAGAGGAGAGGAGAGAGGTTCTATTTTCTCCTGCTGACAGACTGATGGAACAGGGGAGATAGCAACCTGAGGCCTTGCAGCACTCCAGCCACACACTCAACACTGGGGCACAGGACAGAAGGAGCTAAACTGATAGAGAAACCTGGAAATGGACAAATTGAAAAGCTTATCTACCAACTCCAGGCATTTAGTCTCACCAAGAGACATACAAACTGTTTCTTTCTTGAACATTTACATAATATCTCAAATTCTCACCAAGCTAAGCATTTACATAAGTATCTCCCATTTCAAACCGGATGGACATCATGAAAATTATTCGGAGAGGTTGAGAGTAGAAGAAGTTCAGGAGAAAAAACAAACAAAATATAATTATTGTAAAATTGACTGTGTCCATAAAATTTATATAGTAAGTATAAGCTGGAAGTAGAGGCCTAAGCATTGTTGTTCACTAGTTTACGCCAATTAGGGAAAGGGTGGTAGGGTTGGAAAGTAATAAAGGGGAATATTTTTTTTTTTTAAAGGATATGTATGTATGTATGTGTGTATGTATGTATGTGTGTATGTATATATGTATAAATGTATATGTATGTATATATATATATAAACATGGGGGATTGGAAGTGATGCAGACAATTACATTGATGGAAGTTACAATCTATCTGCAATATTAAGCTGATCTACCCCCTAAATTTTTTTTTAAAAAATATAAAAAATGTATCTCCCATTTCAACCAGTTAGCCACCCGGTGTGACAATAGTTTTGTTTACTTTAATTCACAATGTTGTGTTCGGTCCTGATATGAATCACAAATAGGAAATGGAATTGCGTGTGTTATTGTGTGGGGTTTTGAATTGCCACTATTGTCTGTTGTTTTCTGTTGTTCCACAGAGGCTGGAGGAGGACTGTCCTGCCATGCCCCATGCCTGTAGCTGTTCTCAGGACAGTAAAGGACCTCCTGGACCCACGGGACCCCCCGTAAGTCCTACTACTGTCTTTATTTACTGTCTTAGGGAATAGGGTGCCGTTTTAACACAGCCTCAACTCTCCTCTCTATTGGTTAGTGTTTTATGCAGCAGCTAGTCTTCCTGGGGTCCCTACTAAACACGATACAAAACAATCCTAGACAGAAACAACACCCAGAGACATCATTGCTCCAGAGTGCCGTCAAGCAGGCAGGAAAAGAGACTCCAGGGGCCGACAGAAGGAAATCCAAACCAGCCACCAAAAGTAAATTTGGTGAAACATTCCCGGTCTGGGGAGGGTCAATGTCACACAGTACTGTGGACGTGTCTCCGCCACAGGTGGACATTGTAAGGGGAAGGACCCCAACAGCGTGAGAGTCTTCATACATTCTGCTGGAGAGTGAGGGAAGAGAGAGAGAGAGAGAGAGAGAGAGAGAGAGAGAGAGAGAGAGAGAGAGAGAGAGAGAGAGAGAGAGAGAGAGAGAGAGAGAGAGAGAGAGAGAGAGAGAGAGAGAGAGAGAGAGAGAGAGAGAGAGAGAGAGAGAGAGAGAGAGAGAGAGAGAGAGAGAGAGAGAGAGAGAGAGAGAGAGAGAGAGAGAGAGAGAGAGAGAGAGGCAGAACCGGTTCCAGAGCCACTACGGGGCCAACGCTGTATCAACAAACAGACATGTTTGAGAAAGTCATTATATGGATATCGATTTATCAAAGCAGATTAGTCCTCTCTCTACTGTCTACACATGTACATTTCCAGTTTCCAGGTGGAGCCTATAGGCAGAGTTTAAAACCACAATGGAGGAAGATTTAATCTGAGGTTCCTCTATAGCCAACCTCTTGATGTTTATGTGGTCGTTGGCTCTGATCACTGTTGAACTACTAAACCCTTGTTATAACATTCAAGCTGTACGGGAGTTAAAGTGGGGCTTTATCAAGACACAATAGTCCTCGCTGAACGTGTTGAACCCATAGTAAAACTGTTCCTGCCCTTAATTCTATTATTCTTCAGTGTGTCTTTAATCACTGCTATTATTGTAACAGACTGGGCGTGTGAAGGACGTTCATCAAATGCACTTGTCCTGCCTCTGCCTCTGCTATCATAGCCTCCAGCCATAGGAACTATTAGTACCTGCCTCCACGTCCCCACAGGGGTGCCATTAAGGCAAACACAGGAAGAGGAAGGAGGCCATTGAGGCCAGATGGGACAATTACCTCCAGATGCCTTCATCAGTCAGTCAGTCAGAGCAGAGTAGGGAGGGACAGGGAGGGACGGGGGGAGGGATAGGGAGGGACGGGGGGGAGGGACAGGGAGGGACAGGGAGGGACGGGGGGGAGGGACAGGGAGGGACAGGGAGGGACGGGGGGAGGGACAGGGAGGGACGGGGGGAGGGACGGGGGGAGGGACAGGGAGGGACAGGGAGGGACAGGGAGGGACGGGGGGGAGGGACAGGGAGGGACGGGAGGGAGGGACAGGGAGGGACAGGCCTGGAACCTGGGTCAACCCCAGTAGCCAGTGTCTCCATCTGTATAGTAAACACAGTTCTCAGTTCTGTATTTTATGAAAGGAAAAGACAGTAGCCCCAACCTCTGTCCCCAGATGCAGTAGCTACATGTATTCATTTAACCAACGTTTCAACTACAAGCTGCCTTCATCAGGGTTCCAGATGAAGGGTTTACAGCATGATTCCCATTCAGATGTACAGTATGGTTATCATGGTGTTTATGGTGTCCTTCCATCCATCCATCCTTCCTTCCTTCCTTCCTTCCTTCCTTCCTTCCTTCCTTCCTTCCTTCCTTCCTTCCAGGGAGGTGCTGGTATCAGAGGGGCCAGAGGAAATCAAGGGGAGCCAGGCAATGTGGTAAAGTATACTATTCACCCTCCATCACACTATGCTGCTCAGTGCTTACACAGGTTGTGTCCCAAATGACACCCTGTTCTCTGTATAGTGTACTACGTTTGATCAGGGCTCTGGTGAAAAGAAGTGCACTACATTGGGAATAGGGTGCCATTTGGGACACAGACAGAGGGACTCCATCACAATACAGCTCAGTGTTTCCACAGTAACACATACTGGAGAGACTCCATCACAATACAGCTCAGTGTTTCCACAGTAACACATACTGGGGGACTCCATCACAATGCAGCTCAGTGTTTCCACAGTAACACATACTGGAGAGACTCCATCACAATACAGCTCAGTGTTTCCACAGTAACACATACTGGGGGACTCCATCACAATGCAGCTCAGTGTTTCCACAGTAACACATACTGGGGGACTCCATCCCAATACAGCTCAGTGTTTCCACAGTAACACATACTGGGGGACTCCATCACAATGCAGCTCAGTGTTTCCACAGTAACACATACTGGGGGACTCCATCACAATGCAGCTCAGTGTTTCCACAGTAACACATACTGGGGGACTCCATCCCAATACAGCTCAGTGTTTCCACAGTAACACATACTGGAGAGACTCCATCACAATACAGCTCAGTGTTTCCACAGTAACACATACTGGGGGACTCCATCACAATACAGCTCAGTGTTTCCACAGTAACACATACTGGAGAGACTCCATCCTAATACAGCTGTGTTTCCACAGTAACACATACTGGGGGACTCCATCACAATACAGCTCAGTGTTTCCACAGTAACACATACTGGGGGACTCCATCACAATGCAGCTCAGTGTTTCCACAGTAACACATACTGGGGGACTCCATCACAATACAGCTCAGTGTTTCCACAGTAACACATACTGGGGGACTCCATCACAATACAGCTCAGTGTTTCCACAGTAACACATACTGGAGAGACTCCATCCCAATGCAGCTCAGTGTTTCCACAGTAACACATACTGGAGAGACTCCATCACAATACAGCTCAGTGTACAGAACATGACATAGACTGTCCAGGTGAATCCAATTGAAAGCTATGATCCCTTATTGATGTCCCTTGTTAAATCCACTTCAATCAGTGTAGATGAAGGGGAGGAGACAGGTTAAAGAATGATTTTTAAGTCTTGAGACAATTGAGACATGGATTGTGTATGTGTGCCATTCAGAGGGTAAATGGGAAAGACAAAATATTTAAGTGCCTTTGAACAGGTTATGGCAGTAGGTGCCAGGCGCACCAGTTTGTGTCAAGAACTGCACCGCTGCTGGGTTTTTCACGCTTAACCGTTTCCCGTGTGTATCAAGAATGGTCCTCCACCCAAAAGACATCCAGACAATTTGACACAACTGTGGGAAGCATTGAAGTCAACATGGGATTGGGGGGGGGGGTACTCAATATTAGGAAGGTGTTCTTAATATTATTAATAATTAATAATAATTAATATTATTAATAATAATTAATATTAATTAATATATGACTTACAGTCATGTGTGCATAAATTTTTTGTGTATGAGCCTCTGCCATGTTGGCTGTATGTTTTGTATGTGATGGGTGATTTGAAGGAGTCAGGCGCAGGAGGGTAAATCACAGTATACAGAGTTTATTCCGTAGTACAGAGTTACGCAGAAATGCTTAAAACAGTCCAGTGCGCAAAACAGGCGCACTGGAACAAAACAGGCACACGGGGAAAATATACCCCGGCAATACAAAATACACGGAGCTCAACCGAGCTACTCTCTCCTCACATTAAACAATCACCCACAAGGACAATGGGGGCAGAGGGAACACTTACACATGTACTAATGAGGGGATATGGACCAGGTGTGTGTAATTGACAAGACAAAACAAATGGAATGATGAGATGTGATGCGGCAGTGGCTGGAAGGCCGGTGACGACGAACGCCGAAGTCTGCCCGAACAAGGAGAGGAGGCAGCTTGGGAGGAAGCCGTGACACTGTAGCAGCTCAGTGCTTCAATAGTAACACATACTCTACCACAGTGCGTGAGGGGGCCACCCAGAACTTGGAACATAAAGAATACGATGGAATGTCTTCCAAAAAAAATTGCCTGAAACAACGGCCGAGATGTGGAAATACATAAACATGCAACGTAACGTGCAATTCTGTTATTTTTGGAGGATGTCACTGTTTTCACACACTGAGTAAACCTTGCCGTGTCATTCTTTCTTTATGCCAGCAGTCTTCATGTTGAAGCCAAGAGAGGCTTGTGTAGGTTATAGTTAAACAGAATCATATTATAGCTTATTTGGACTGTAGTTTTAGGAGTACGCTGAAACTTTGTTATTCCAGTTCGCTCTGTGTCTGACTCAGACCTGGGTTCAAATACTATTTGAAATAATTTCAAATACTACAGCTGTGCTCGATTGAACTGGCCTGTTGCAATGGAACTAATTAGAAAAGTGCAAACCCCGCCCACCTGGCATTCAAACCCCGGCCACATGGCATTCAAACCCCGCCCACCTGGTGTTCAAACCCCGCCCACCTGGTATTTAAACCCCGCCCACCTGGCATTCAAACACCGCCCACCTGGCATTCAAACCCCGCCCACCTGGCATTCAAACCCCGCCCACCGGGCATTCAAACCCCGCCCACCTGGCATTCAAACCCTGCCGACCTGACACTAAATCAAACACTCAAATTATTTGAAAGATTTTAAATAGTGTTTGAACCCAGGTTTGGTATTTTTTTTCGGTATGGAGCAGTCCCCTCTCTCCGTCTGTATGACTGTTTTATTAGCCTCTGTGGCTGCCTGCTTCGGCCCCTCCAGTCCCTCTGCTATAACCCAGTTTCGCGCTCGCAGCTCGCTAACATAGTTACAACAGATGTGAACGGCGAGGCCATGCTAGGAACAGATTACGTTATGGTGCCAAACAAACCCAACACAGGACGGCTGTAATCTCATTTCAAATGTACTGTTGGGTAATGGCTAAAATGCGTCCTGATTTGCACCCTATTCCCTAGAGAGTGCACTACTTTTGACCAGAGCCCTGTGGTGCCATTTGGGACACAAACTAAATCGATTTCCTAGAGCACAGTCCCCAATGGAAACTCCATGCTGGAGTATCCTCGGAGAACAATCATGTGGGCTACCCGCTGTACTTTGTCTTCACTTTTATGAATATGACATTTATGTGTGGCTGCGAGGGACCCAAGGCAATGGCATTGTGTTTCAGAAGGAAGGCTGACAGGCATTAGCTCTATACACATATTTATCACCAGAGTGAAGACCTAACAAACTTGCAGTTCAATTCCATTTTATGTCATGTGATAAACAGGGCGGTTAATCACTCTGTTGTTGTAACACTTTACATTAAGGTGTGCTTTATGAATGTCTTCTAAAGGTTTTTAAGTAGTTTATAGACTATTAATCCGTTTATTAGTTTATATATAGTTTATGAATCAGTAGTAAACAGTCATGAGTCATTGGTTAACATTGTGTGATTAAATAAATGGTCTGTGTTCTTCAGGGGCCTCAAGGACTAGTTGGTGATAAAGGCCCTCCAGGACCACAGGGCCCCCCTGGTCCTCAAGGGCCTAGTGGACATTCCATCCAGGGACCACCGGTAAGATATGATATATGACCTATAACCCTAACCCTGGTCCTGAGGGGTCTAGTGGACATTCTATCCAGGGACCACCGGTAAGATATGATATATGACCTATAACCCTAACCCTGGTCCTGAGGGGTCAAGTGGACATTCCATCCAGGGACCACCGGTAAGATATGATATATGACCTATAACCCTAACCCTGGTCCTGAGGGATCTAGTGGACATTCCATCCAGGGACCACCGGTAAGATATGATATATGACCTATAACCCTAACCCTGGTCCTGAGGGGTCAAGTGGACATTCCATCCAGGGACCACCGGTAAGATATGATATATGACCTATAACCCTAACCCTGGTCCTGAGGGATCTAGTGGACATTCCATCCAGGGACCACCGGTAAGATACAGTATATATAATATCTTATGTTCATATATATACACTCAGAGTATATATGAACATAATATATGATACAGTATATAACCTGTATATGAACACACATTTTTGCCTTTGGTTAAACTGTGTGCCATAACTGTGTGCCGCATATGATATAATGTACAGTCAATAATTTGCTAACCATTCCACCAACCCACTGGCTTTGTATGAAATGACAAAATGACAAAGGAATGATTCAGAGGAAGTCGTTTTTCTGGTGTCCGTTTCTCTTTCAGGGTGGTAATGGTGAAAAGGGAGAGAAAGGAGATATTGGTTTCCCAGGACCTCAGGTGAGTAAAGACACACATTCCTCAGCTCCATTTTCTTTTCCTCTCCTGACTCCCACAGTAACCCACTGTGTTGTGTTGTGACAAGTGATTACTACCTCCACAGAGACACTGTGTTGTGACTAGTGATTACTACCTCCACAGAGACACTGTGTTGTGTTGTGACAAGTGATTACTACCTCCACAGAGACACTGTGTTGTGACTAGTGATTACTACCTCCACAGAGACACTGTGTTGTGTTGTGACTAGTGATTACTACCTCCACAGAGACACTGTGTTGAGACTAGTGATTACTACCTCCAGAGAGACACTGTGTTGTATTGTGACTAGTGATTACTACCTCCACAGAGACACTGTGTTGAGACTAGTGATTACTACCTCCACAGAGACACTGTGTTGTGACTAGTGATTACTACCTCCACAGAGACACTGTGTTGAGACTAGTGATTACTACCTCCACAGAGACACTGTGTTGTGACTAGTGATTACTACCTCCACAGAGACACTGTGTTGAGACTAGTGATTACTACCTCCACAGAGACACTGTGTTGAGACTAGTGATTACAGAGACACTGTGTTGTGACTAGTGATTACTACCTCCACAGAGACATTGTGTTATGACTAGTGATAACTACCTCCACAGAGACACTGTGTTGAGACTAGTGATTACAGAGACACTGTGTTGTGACTAGTGATTACTACCTCCACAGAGACACTGTGTTGAGACTAGTGATTACTACCTCCACAGAGACACTGTGTTGTGACTAGTGATTACTACCTCCACAGAGACACTGTGTTGTGACTAGTGATTACTACCTCCACAGAGACAAACACTCGGATTGCTGTGGCCTCGGTGTATCCAACAAGGAAACAGCTTAATTAACTCTGTCCATTAGATCAACCTTCCACTGACTGGAAAACCTATTATAGTCATAGTTGTGGATGTATCATGCTCTACATGTGGGGCTTGGTGCGCAAGGCAGGCACAGTAATTACAGTGTGTGTGTGTGTGTGTGTGTGTGTGTGTGTGTGTGTGTGTGTGTGTGTGTGTGTGTGTGTGTGTGTGTGTGTGTGTGTGTGTGTGTGTGTGTGTGTGTGTGTGTGTGTGTGGTGAGGGAGAGATAAGCCCAGTCACACGGCAGCTGGGAGAAGGTTCCTGTCTTGGCGTCGCGTTACATTTACATTTACATTTTAGTCATTTAGCAGACGCTCTTATCCAGAGCGACTTACAGTTAGTGAGTGCATACATTATTCATACTTACGAGGTCGAGGCGAGACCTACGTCCCAAATGGTACCTTATTCCCTACATAGTACAAAATTAGTGCACTACGTAGGGCTCCCGAGTGGCGCAGCGGTCTAAGGCACTGCATCTCAGCGCTAGAGGCGTCACTACAGACCCCCTGGTTCGATTCCAGGCTGTATCACAACCGGCCGTGATTGGGAGTCCCATAGGGCGGCGCACAATTGGCCCAGCGTCGTCCGGGTTTGGCCGGTGTGGGTTTCATTGTAAATAAGAATTTGTTCTTAACTGACTTGCCTAGTTAAATAAAGGTAAAATAAATAAAAAAATGGAATTAGTCACATGTCTCTGACACCCTACCCCGACACATAGGGCTTCCCCTTCTGCTACCAGACTAATGGAATCAGTCACATGAGAAACCCATGATTAACTAACATGATTAATTACTGAGCCTAGTCTGCTTAGAGGACAGATCAGATAATTAATTACCTTCTATAGAAGTCTGTGTCTACAGAATGCCATTTCTATAGAAGTCTGTGTCTACAGAATGCCATTTCTATAGAAGTCTGTGTCTACAGAATGCCATTTCTATAGAAGTCTATCTACAGAATGCCATTTCTATAGAAGTCTGTGTCTACAGAATGCCATTTCTATAGAAGCCTGTGTCTACAGAATGCCATTTCTATAGAAGTCTGTGTCTACAGAATGCCATTTCTATAGAAGTCTGTGTCTACAGAATGCCATTTCTATAGAAGTCTGTGTCTACAGAATGCCATTTCTATAGAAGTCTGTGTCTACAGAATGCCATTTATATAGAAGCCTGTGTCTACAGAATGCCATTTCTATAGAAGTCTGTCTACAGAATGCTATTACATAGAAAGTCCTGACTCCTCCACCACAAAGGGACAAAAACAGGACATAGAAAGCATCTAGACAGGGGACTACTACAATATCATTACAGTATTTGCACCGCTGCTGCCTGAAACCCCCTTACTCATGTGGTGGAGGAGTCAGGACTTTCTATGTCCTCTATTGTCCCTTTGTGGTGGAGGAGTCAGGACTTTCTATGTCCTCTATTGTCCCTTTGTGGTGGAGGAGTCAGGACTTTCTATGTCCTGTTTTTGTCCCTTTGTGGTGGAGGAGTCAGGACTTTCTATGTCCTGTTTTTGTCCCTTTGTGGTGGAGGAGTCAGGACTTTCTATGTCCTCTATTGTCCCTTTGTGGTAGAGGAGAAGGGACTTTCTATGTCCTGTTCTTGTCCCTTTGTGGTGGAGGAGAAGGGAGAGAAGGCCACAGACATGACAGGTCATCCCAGGTACATCAGACAAGGAAAAGGTTGATGTCCATTGTCCAGACTACTCTCAACCTTTCATTCTACTCTTAGAAATACATGTGGCCCAGGATCCAAAATACACTTTTGATAGATGGCCTAAACTCAACTTCTACAGCATTATTCCAAGAAGAGGATTTACTGGAACAGGATAGGCATAAAAACCTTGTGATTATCCTACCCAAGTAGCAATCCAAATACAATCCAAGTAGTGAGTGGAAGAGAATATCATGTCGCACATTAACTACACAAAACATGGAATTGCTCATTTGCCTCTGGCCTTGTCCATGTCTTTTACAGAGATCGATGTGTCCTTCACATAATCATTCAGAAACACATACTTACTAAATTCCAAGTAAATACCTTATTCAACTGGTTTTACATGTCATACTGATTTTACACATCACCAGCGACAGTTTCTTTTTGAATTTGAATCCATACATTCTGACTGTTCTGTTTCCACTAACGACTGGTTAAAGCCAAGGTCCCCTGGGGCTGTTTCCACGCCTTTGAAATAATATCATCCTGTGACTAGCTGCCAACATCCACAAGGCCTTGCCAGGGTATAACAAACCCATCCAAGGCCCACTGTAGAGAGAGGGTGTCAGGCAAGGACCAGGCAGGCTAGTCAGTAACAATAACTGTAATCAGACTGGTTGGCATCTTCCAATAAACAACAGTGATAAGGAGATAAGAATAGAGATATTGTAGGGATAAATCAACTTGGTTCTGTGTTGGCATCATCCTTGCCCCACTGGACCCGGGATTCAAATCCACGTCACAACACTGCAACATATTCCAGAAGCTAGCTCCTAGTGGCGTGTCGGGGGAATTGCCGTAGGGTCGCCAAAATATATCAAATAAAATAAAAATTAAGAGTACAGATTATTGTGTGGGACAATATACAAATAATATAAAATAAAATGTATTGAGTAAATGTATTTATTGGTTTCTTTTCATTTTGATAGGAGATGAAAATGTAATAATTGAAGGTTATTTGTTGATGTAAAAATCAAAATGTACAGAGTTTAAGGTTGTGTCACTAGATTTGGGGTGGGGTGGCATCGGAAGAAATTCTACCGGAAAAAATGGGATCCCAGCTTAAAAAAGTTCGAATACCACTGACCTAGCTCGACCTAACTGCTGCATTGACAGTCAATACATCTCCAGTAGGGTCTTTCTCTTTACAAGGCACTGTGCCATCAATAAAAGGGCACGACGCCCCTCGCCATACTTACATGTGGATACAAAGTAATACTGCGTTTTGTCAGAACCCCTAAGAGTATACAGTATATGGGGTTCTTCTGGAAGGTTCCTTCAAGGACCTGCTGTGATCTACAGCAGCCACAGAGAATATGCCTGCTTCCCAAATGGCACCCTATTCCCTGAGTGGTGCAGGTAGTGTGCTGCATAGGGAAAAGGGTGCCATTTGGGACGCACCCCATCACATCATCCATTACAGAGCTATTTTCCTCTCTCTGTCTCTCACCACCACCAGCCACACTATGCAGTAAAGACAATATAACCCCTGTCATGAGCGCTCCCCTCTCCTCTCAGTTTCAACCTGACAGTGAAAAATGCATGGGGGGGGGCCACTTCAATGAATAGCAAAGGATGTGTGTCTGAGTGGTGGTGGTAGTGGTGATGGTAGGGGTGATGGTAGTGGTGATGGTAGTGGTGATGGTAGTGGTGATGGTAGTGGTGATGGTAGTGGTGATGGTAGGGGATGGTGGTAGTGGTGATGGTAGTGGTGATGGTAGGGGATGGTGGTAGTGGTGATGGTAGGGGATGGTGGTAGTGGTGATGGTAGTGGTGATGGTGGTGGTGATGGTAGGGGATGGTGGTAGTGGTGATGGTAGTGGTGATGGTAGGGGATGGTGGTAGTGGTGATGGTAGTGGTGATGGTAGGGGATGGTGGTAGTGGTGATGGTAGTGGTGATGGTAGGGGATGGTGGTAGTGGTGATGGTAGTGGTGATGGTAGGGGATGGTGGTAGTGGTGATGGTAGTGGTGATGGTAGGGGATGGTGGTAGTGGTGATGGTAGTGGTGATGGTAGGGGATGGTGGTAGTGGTGATGGTAGTGGTGATGGTAGGGGATGGTGGTAGTGGTGATGGTGGTGGTGATGGTAGGGGATGGTGGTAGTGGTGATGGTAGTGGTGATGGTAGGGGATGGTGGTAGTGGTGATGGTAGTGGTGATGGTAGGGGATGGTGGTAGTGGTGATGGTAGTGGTGATGGTAGGGGATGGTGGTAGTGGTGATGGTAGTGGTGATGGTAGGGGATGGTGGTAGTGGTGATGGTAGTGGTGATGGTAGGGGATGGTGGTAGTGGTGATGGTAGTGGTGATGGTAGGGGATGGTGGTAGTGGTGATGGTAGTGGTGATGGTAGGGGATGGTGGTAGTGGTGATGGTAGTGGTGATGGTGGTGGTGATGGTAGGGGATGGTGGTAGTGGTGATGGTAGGGGATGGTGGTAGTGGTGATGGTAGGGGATGGTGGTAGTGGTGATGGTAGTGGTGATGGTAGTGGTGATGGTAGTGGTGATGGTAGGGGATGGTGGTAGTGGTGATGGTAGTGGTGATGGTAGGGGTGATGGTAGGGGATGGTGGTAGACTGGGGGAGGGGGTATGATTGAAACTATGTTACTTCACAGATGTCTAACAGATGCATTGAGTAGCACCCCTTACCCACCATTCTCAGTCTCGAGGGGTTGATGGTGGTCTGGCCGATGGCAGAGAGCAGCAGAGTGACTGGTAGGGTCTGGCCGGTGGTAGAGAGCACCAGAGTGACTGGCAGGGTCTGGTCGGTGGTAGAGAGCACCAGAGTGACTGGTAGGGTCTGGCCGGTGGTAGGGAAAAAGGAACACAATCTGTTGGCCTTGCTGCGTCTGCTCTCTGCCTGTCTCTTCCTAGCCGCTACCACATCTCTCAGGGCCAGGATGGGGACTGTGTGTGTGTATAGCTGACAGGGAAGATATCAGGGCTGGTGGTTTTTAGTGCCAGGATCTGGTCTTACAACACAACATTAATCTCTCCTCTCCTCTCCTCTCCTCTCCTCTCCTCTCCTCTCCTCTCCTCTCCTCTCCTCTCCTCTCCTCTCCTCTCCTCTCCTCTCCTCTCCTCTCCTCTCCTCTTCTCTTCTCTTCTCTTCTCTTCTCTTCTCTCCTCTCCTCTCCTCTCCTCTCCTCTCTGCATAACATCCCCACCTTTCATTACTAGGCTTTACGACCACTCTTGTAATGTTGTGGCAAAAATATACATATTTTATAACCTCATAGCTAAGTTATGATTATGTTTGGAATGGGATGTGTGAGTTGTAGGAGACTGGATACACACAGCAGAGCTTTCGCTGGTGTTGAACTGTTCACCATTCATTCTGAATTAATAAAGTTTCTCATGTTGTAAATGAGATGTTCACCATTCAGTCTGAATTAATAAGGTTTCTCATGTTGTAAATGAGATGTTCACCATTCAGTCTGAATTAATAAGGTTTCTCCATGTTGTAAATGAGATGTTCACCATTCAGTCTGAATTAATAAGGTTTCTCATGTTGTAAATGAGATGTTCACCATTCAGTCTGAATTAATAAGGTTTCTCATGTTGTAAATGAGATGTTCACCATTCAGTCTGAATTAATAAGGTTTCTCATGTTGTAAATGAGATGTTCACCATTCAGTCTGAATTAATAAGGTTTCTCATGTTGTAAATGAGATGTTCACCATTCAGTCTGAATTAATAAAGTTTCTCCATGTTTAAATCACTTTGACTCTGTGTTTTGTTATTTTGTTTGCAGGGTATTGGTGGATCTCCTGGCGGACCAGGAAGAGATGGACAAGTTGGACAGAGGGTAACAGTCTATTCATGTTGTTCGACTTACAGATCGATTATTTGTATTATGTATTCTATGTATATTCTGTTCGTATGACCTATGACCTGCTCAATGCACGAGCACCCTGAGCTCTTTAGCTTAGTTTTATGGTTCCCATCTAATGTTAATATTAAAGCCAAAATAGTTGTTTCCATATTTTGAAGCCCATAATTCTGTTTCCTTCCTCACACGAACATAACTCTGAAGTTTTTATGCCACGAAGCTTTAAATCACTGGTTGAATGCTCATGAGATGTTTACAGAGTGCTGTTTTGATTTCCCTATGAATCAATTTTATGTCTCATACTCTGACAACACGTGAATAGATGTGTTGATATCGAACCTTCGTAATACGCATTTTTATCCCAAAGACTGAAGAAAGCAACATAGGTTGCTACAGCAACAGAATGGTTTTAGGGTGAACTTGTGTGACATTAAGTCAACTCAATCCCAATGATGTTACCATATGACTTTCACTTTTCAACATACAGTAGATCTCCATCGGAATCTGCTTTAGTATCACACAAGCTTCTGCACTGATCGAACAGATACGGAAAAGAACACCGTAGTATGAAGTGATATGGAATCTCCATCCTTGTTATCCACACATGGCCGGCTCCTCAACGACGGCCATAAGCTGACTGAGCACATTTGACCCCTCTAAGATCCTCTAAGATCCTCTAAGATCTTGTAAGATCGTATTCAAACCACTACAGCTCTTTCTATGACTCTCAGGGGTCAAAACTGCAATCTAGATTTATAGATGCCATGGATAATGATGGTGACGATGATATGATGCTGCTGCTTACAGCTCAAATGTTATAAATCATCTTAATTTTCATAAATAATGGAACACTTTACTGGACCGTAAATGATAGTGCCAGATTGTTCCATTCACAAGACTGTAATATTGGCCAGTTGCCAAAGACTCTGATGGAATATACTTAACTGTACACCTCAGAGCAACACATCTGTGAACGTAGAGGACGGCCTGATATACTTAACTGTACACCTCAGAGCAACACATCTGTGAACGTAGAGGACGGCCTGATATACTTAACTGTACACCTCAGAGCAACACATCTGTGAATGTAGAGGACGGTCTGTGTTTGTAACATCTTTAAAGATGTCAAGAGAGATCAGAAAAGAAAAAACAATAGACTCCTCTTGGGAACTGTACTTTGTTTCTATTAAATCGGTTAGAGCAACACAGGACATAATTAATCATGATAGCCTTCTCCTCTGAATTAACTATCTGTGACTTAACAAGACCAGGGATTTCCGTAGCCATTATTCCTTGGAGAAGGTCCCATTTTTTTGTGCGTTTAATTTACAGTCATCACAGTTTGACGCAGTTAGTTGACACTCTATGTGGACAGAAAGCGGCCTGCTTTTCTTGATTCTCCAGTGATAAACCACAGCTCTGGTTCCGCTCTTCTTTATGGACCAATAGGCCCAGCTCCAGCCCTCTCCACAGCCCCTCTTGGCCTTCACTAGTCCCCATTCCAGCTCCACCCCTGCTTTCTGGCCTCTCCACAGCCCCTCTTGGCCTTCACTAGTCCCCATTCCAGCTCCACCCCTGCTTTCTGGCCTCTCCACAGCCCCTCTTGGCCTTCACTAGTCCCCATTCCAGCTCCACCCCTGCTTTCTGGCCTCTCCACAGCCCCTCTTGGCCTTCACTAGTCCCCATTCCTGCTCCACCCCTGCTTTCTGGCCTCTCCTCTAGCTACACTTGGCCTTCACAAGGCCTCACTCCGGAGCCTCGTAATGAGGTTTTACTGGGAGGTGTTTACTGCTTTCTACTGCTTGACTGGGGGTTGACTCCCACACTAGGGACTCTGGTCGACCCACTCTGGCAAAGAGAATGGGCTTTGAAGCAGCCATGCTGAACTACAGAAAACCGCAGAAAAGAGAACCCATAGCTCATTGATTAGTATTTGTGTTGGTTATGTGCCCTTGAGGAACACTTTCTCTAATTGGCTTGTCCTGAAATAGTCCTTGGGTTGTAGTGCAACTTTCAGTTGGTTCAATGTTTCCAGTCAAGCGTCCGTTTAGTTGTGATGTAAACCTCGACAGACATTTGAAGCAAGGACAGGCAAATGGTTGTTGGTATCACTCTGGCAATTTACAAGGAAATTGAAAATGAGAATTTAACTTTTGGAAGTTAAAACCATGTCATGACAGATTGCAGGAAACATTGTGTTTACGTTCCTTGTTTTCCTCCAGATAACTTTATTCATGTTCACTCCAATCCAAATTATGATGTCATTCTATCTTTTTTAATCGAGTTGAACCGCTATCTAAGCAGATTTGGGATTGTCCTCAGTTGAATCATTGACTGGAGTCGCGCAGCCATACGTGCGTGCACCCCAATAGCCTGGAATACAAAACTGAACATCGCTCTGTTTCACTATTATGAAACATTCATGAAATGGAGCGATATTTCGTTTTGAATACCAGACTAGCACCATAATGCCTTCTCATCTGTTTTCCTACTTGACCCATTCTTCTGTGTGTCTGAAAGCTTTAGAATAAGGCTGGTGGGTTGATTACAGTTGTGCGGTTAGTAGCTGAAGAGGACTCTTACAGTTTGTGAAAGTAAGTGTGGATACGGTAACCAGAGGTCAGCCAGAGGTCAGCCAGAGGTCAGCCAGACAAACATAACAAACCATTTAAGCGCTGACTGGCTTACTCTTACTGTACTCATTATCCCACTATCATCATTAGTGTTGTTGTGGAGGGTTTCAGGCTATTGGGTTTCAATGAAGAATCTCTGCAGAAGTCATTGGTGTTTTGATCATGGGAGGTTATGTTCAGTGTTTATGCTACTGTCTGTTCTGACCTAAGGGCCTGGCTGGGAAAGCAGTAGTTGGTGTGTTGATCCTGTCTGTTCTGACCTAAGGGCCTGGCTGGGAAAGCAGTAGTATGTGTTGATCCTGTCTGTTCTGACCTAAGGGCCTGGCTGGGAAAGCAGTAGTATGTGTTGATCCTGTCTGTTCTGACCTAAGGGCCTGGCTGGGAAAGCAGTAGTTGGTGTGTTGATCCTGTCTGTTCTGTTCAAAGGGCCTGCCTGGGAAGGATGGACCACAAGGACAGCAGGGTACTACAGGCCCCGTTGTAAGTGAAATGGCATATTATAATTTATATTATGATATATTATATTATTATATATTATATTATTATATATTAAGTGCTGCTGTACTTCCTTTTCCTCCCTCTCTCTCTCTCTACAAATATTATGGTTCAATTCCAATTCTTATCCATGCATGAAATGTACATAACTTGAGTTACCTTGTAGTTTGTTATTTCATCCTTGATCATTTGTGTCTTTACCAGGGCAGTCCTGGAGCACCCGGGGCCCCTGGTGGAAGTGGCTCTCCTGGACCGCTGGGAGACCAGGGACCACCTGTAAGTAAACCACCTGATATTCTTCCTTACATTTCTACACTTTGCTTTGAACCCTTGGTTGGTTGATTGACTCACCATCAGACCACCCAGGTCTGTTGAAAGAAGTTAATCAGGTTACTACAAGATTTGCATGGGTCAAAGTTTCCTGTCCTCTACCTGTCAATGATTCCACATTGGGGGACCTTCCATGGTCTTCCTACACAATGCCCTCTGGACTGTACATCCCTGAAATATATCTCTGCTTGTCATTTCAAATGACCTTAAAGCCATAGAAGCCATCTTGCACTAGAAGATCTATATTGTTAATGGTGTCTTCAACGTCTCCAACTGTTGTTTATGGTGTCTTCAACGTCTCCATCTGTTGTTAATGGTGTCTTCAACGTCTCCAACTGTTGTTTATGGTGTCTTCAACGTCTCCATCTGTTGTTAATGGTGTCTTCAACGTCTCCAACTGTTGTTTATGGTGTCTTCAACGTCTCCATCTGTTGTTAATGGTGTCTTCAACGTCTCCATCTGTTGTTTATGGTGTCTTCAACGTCTCCATCTGTTGTTTATGGTGTCTTCAACGTCTCCAACTGTTGTTTATGGTGTCTTCAACGTCTCCATCTGTTGTTAATGGTGTCTTCAACGTCTCCATCTGTTGTTTATGGTGTCTTCAACGTCTCCAACTGTTGTTTATGGTGTCTTCAACGTCTCCAACTGTTGTTTATGGTGTCTTCAACGTCTCCATCTGTTGTTAATGGTGTCTTCAACGTCTCCAACTGTTGTTTATGGTGTCTTCAACGTCTCTGTCACGATCGTCTGAAGAAGCGGACCAATACGCAGCGCGTGGAGTGAACATGATGACTTTATTTAATAAAGCAACCACGAAAAAACAACAAATGACGATAGTGAAGTCCTCTGTAACACTGACAGAAACATGGAACAAAAACCCACAAAACCCAGGTGAAACCACACAGTTTAAATATGGCTCCCAATCAGAGATAACGAGCCGACAGCTGACACTCGTTACCTCCGATTGGGAGTCATATGACTAATCAACAACAAAACCAAACATAGAAATGAACAACTAGATCCAACATAGAAATACACCCTAAATGAAAATAACAACCCTGGCTCAACAATCAGAGTCCCTGGAGCCAGAGTGTCACAGTACCCCCCCCTAAAGGTGCGAACTCCGGGCGCACCAGCATACCGTCTAGGGGAGGGTCTGGGTGGGCGTCTGTCCATGGTGGCGGCTCTGGCCCAGGTCGTGGTCCCCACCCCACCTTAGTCACTATCCGCTTCCGTAGCCCCCTCCACCTGACCACCCCCCCACTAAACCCCACTGGATTAAGGGGCGGCACCGGACTAAGGGGCAGCACCGGACTAAGGGACAGTACCTGACTAAGGGGCAGCACCGGCCTGAGGGGCAGCACCGGACTGAATGGCGGATCCTGGCTGGCTGGCTCTGGCGGATCCTGGCTGGACGGCTCTGGCGGATCCTGGCTGGACGGCTCTGGCGGATCCTGTCTGGCAGAAGGCTCTGGCTGATCCTGTCTGGCAGAAGGCTCTGGCTGATCCTGTCTGGCGGAAGGCTCTGGCTGCTCCTGTCTGGCGGAAGGCTCTGGCTGATCCTGTCTGGCGGAAGGCTCTGGCTGATCCTGTCTGGCGGAAGGCTCTGGCTGCTCCTGTCTGGCGGAAGGCTCTGGCTGATCCTGTCTGGCGGAAGGCTCTGGCTGATCCTGTCTGGCGGAAGGCTCTGGCTGCTCCTGTCTGGCGGAAGGCTCTGGCTGATCCTGTCTGGCGGAAGGCTCTGGCTGCTCCTGTCTGGCGGAGAGCTCTAGCGGCTCCGGTCTGGCGGACGGCTCTGAAGGCTCATGGCAGACGGGCGGCTTTGCAGGCTCAGTACAGACGGGCAGTTCCTGCGGCGCTTGGCAGACGGACAGTTCAGACGGCGTTGGGCAGACGGGCAGTTCAGACGGCGCTGGGCAGACGGACAGTTCAGGCCCCGTTGGGCAGACGGCAGACTCTGGCCGTCTGAGGCGCATCGTAGGCCTGGTGCGTGGTGCCGGAACAGGAGGTACCGGGCTGAGGACACGCATCTCAGGGCTAGTGCGGGAAGCAGCAACAGGGCATGCTTGGCCCTGGGGACGCACCGTAGGCCTGATGCGTGGTGCCGGAACTGGAGGTACCGGGCTGAGGACACGCATCTCAGGGCTAGTGCGGGGAGAAGCAACAGGGCATGCTGGACCCTGGGAACGCACATAAGGGCTAGTGCGGAGAGCCGGAACAGGGCATGCTGGACCCTGGGGACTCACATTAAGCCTAGTGCGGAGAGCAGCAACAGGACGCACAGGACTCGGGAGACACACAGGAGGCTTGGGGCGTGGTGTAGGCACTGGTGGGAAAGGGCTGGCGACGCGCACCGTATCCCTGGTGCGAGTGGCCGGAACAGGCCGGGCCGGGCTGGCGAAGCGCACCGTATCCCTGGTGCGAGTGGCCGGAACAGGCCGGGCTGGGCTGGCGAAGCGCACCGTATCCCTGGTGCGAGTGGCCGGAACAGGCCGGGCTGGGCTGGCGAAGCGCACCGTATCCCTGGTGCGAGTGGCCGGAACAGGCCGGGCTGGGCTGGCGAAGCGCACCGTATCCCTGGTGCGAGTGGCCGGAACAGGCCGGGCCGGGCTGGCGAAGCGCACCGTATCCTTGGTGCGAGGGGTCGTAACAGGCCGGACCGTACTGGAGGCACACACCACTGGCTCTACCCCGGGAACTGGAACGGGCCGGACCGGACTGGATACACACCTCAGTCTCTCACGCCGTGCCTCTACATCTCCTTTCCCTACTTTGGCCAGTGACCCCCGTAACCTGGTTGCCTCTTGAATTCGCCCCTTCTCTGCCTCCGTTAGCCCCGTCGTCCAAGCCATGTGCCCCCCCCAAAAAACTTTTTGGGGTTGCCTCTCGTCCTTCCAACGATGATGGCCCTGCTGACGCCGTTGCTCCTCTCGCCGTCGCCTCTCCACCGTTTCGCTCCATGGACGGCGATCCATCCCATCCAGGATCTCCTCCCAAGTCCAGGACCCCTTTCCGTCCAAAATCTCCTCCCATGTCCAGGAAGCCTTTGGAGCTGGGTCCTGTTGCCGCTTCACACGCTGCTTGGTCCTTTGATGGTGGGTTTTTCTGTCACGATCGTCTGAAGAAGCGGACCAATACGCAGCGCGTGGAGTGAACATGATGACTTTATTTAATAAAGCAACCACGAAAAAACAACAAATGACGATAGTGAAGTCCTCTGTAACACTGACAGAAACATGGAACAAAAACCCACAAAACCCAGGTGAAACCACACAGTTTAAATATGGCTCCCAATCAGAGATAACGAGCCGACAGCTGACACTCGTTACCTCCGATTGGGAGTCATATGACTAATCAACAACAAAACCAAACATAGAAATGAACAACTAGATCCAACATAGAAATACACCCTAAATGAAAATAACAACCCTGGCTCAACAATCAGAGTCCCTGGAGCCAGAGTGTCACAGTCTCCATCTGTTGTTAATGGTGTCTTCAACGTCTCCAACTGTTGTTTATGGTGTCTTCAACGTCTCCATCTATAATGTCTCCTCTGCCTCCCGGAGCAGAGCGGAGGACCAGAGAGAGAGATGAGCCAACTGTTGGTGTGATTATGGGCTGAGGCTGGTGACAGTTAATTCAGCTGAATCCAGCCCTGGGCTAAAAGACAAGCACCGTTTGGCTCTGGAGCACACCATCAATCACAGACCTGGGGGACAGCAGAGAGAGAGAGAGAGAGAGAGAGAGAGAGAGAGAGAGAGAGAGAGAGAGAGAGAGAGAGAGAGAGAGAGAGAGAGAGAGAGATCAAAAGAGCAACATCCTTATCCCAGCTAGCTCTTCACATGAATATCATTAGCTTGTGACCAGCTAGATATCTGCCTCTTCACATGAAGATCATTAGCTTGTGACCAGCTAGATATCTGGCGCATCACATGAAAATCATTAGCCTGTGACCGGCTAGATATCTGGCTTTTCACATGAAAATCATTAGCTTGTGACCAGCTAGATATCTGGCTTTTCACATGAAGATCATTAGCTTGTGACCAGCTAGATATCTGGCTCGTCACATGAAGATCATTAGCCTGTGACCAGCTAGATATCTGGCTCGTCACATGAAGATCATTGGCCTGTGACCAGCTAGATATCTGGCTATTCACATGAAAATCATTAGCTTGTGACCAGCTAGATATCTGGCTCGTCACATGAAGATCATTAGCCTGTGACCAGCTAGATATCTGGCTCGTCACATGAAGATCATTGGCCTGTGACCAGCTAGATATCTGGCTATTCACATGAAGAACATTAGCCTGTGACCAGCTAGATATCAGGCTATTCATATGAAGATCATTAGCCTGTGAGAAACCTCAAACCTTGGTTTTGTTTGGATTACAATCCGAGATGTTTGTGACTGTTATATAAGGGTTAGCAACGTCAGCATCCATTATCTGGATGGATATGGTGGCAGCTGTTCGTGTTTCGTATTGTGCGCCTCAAAGCAGTTGGCTCTCCCATGTAGAACTTCTCCCATGTGGCATATTATGGTCTCTCTCATGGTTCCTCTGTCATGTTTCCTCTGTCATGTTTCCAAGGTTATCTGTCCCGTCTTCTTGCTAAGTAAAACCTTGTGCTTCACTTTAATCTGGTCACATCCCAGTAAAATGTTCAGAAACTTGGCACAGCTGCCCTTTTCCACGGGTCTCAGGAGACCTCTATTCTGACTGGCGGTGTGAGTGTGTGTCTTGTCAGTGTGGTTGTCATGGTGATGAGAGGTAGATGATCAGCTAGGGGCCACACTGAGCTCTACCTCTCTCTTCCAGTGTCCACTCTTGGCATATTATTCCTGGAATATACTCTACACCTGACACACACCAAGGTAGTTGATGCATGACTCCATGTTTCACAAAAGACCGAATGACCTCTCTCCTCATATACTGTGGTCCCAAGTTACATGCATGATATCAGAATCGTTAAATGGACATCATATTTATTAGAGCTTTCTGTCTCTGGTGTCTAATGTGTTAGATCACATGTGCATCCATTTGCTTTATGTGTTTGGCGAACGAAAACGGACAGCACACGATCCAGCAGGTCATAAACCGCTGTAACAGTCACAGTGTTTCTACTACAGTGGACTTGGACAAGCGCTCCTAAACAGACATGCTTTTTTTTCGTACAACTGTGAGTCAGAACAAAAGCACTTTGAAACTCAGGAGAAAAATGCCCATGAAGCTCTTCCTCCCATTACATTTCCAAAGCAGAGGGTGTTTATAATATATCCTCTCTGTTACAGGGCTCTGCTGGTCCCAAAGGGTGTTGATAATATATCCTCTCTGTTACAGGGCTCTGCTGGTCCCAAAGGGTGTTGATAATATATCCTCTCTGTTACAGGGCTCTGCTGGTCCCAAAGGGTGTTGATAATATATCCTCTCTGTTACAGGGCTCTGCTGGTCCCAAAGGGTGTTGATAATATATCCTCTCTGTTACAGGGCTCTGCTGGTCCCAAAGGGTGTTTATAATATATCCTCTCTGTTACAGGGCTCTGCTGGTCCCAAAGGGTGTTGATAATATATCCTCTCTGTTACAGGGCTCTGCTGGTCCCAAAGGGTGTTGATAATATATCATCTCTGTTACAGGGCTCTGCTGGTCCCAAAGGGTGTTTATAATATATACTCTCTGTTACAGGGCTCTGCTGGTACCAAAGGAGAAAAGGGTGAACGGGTAAGTTCTCCCTCAGACCAATGCTTCAGTTCAGACAGTTTATATTCAAATGGAGTGTAGAAATACTTTAGTAGCTTCAAACCTCAAATCACACATAATTGCAGTTTATCAGCTCTGGGATTAAGAGGCTCTCTAACAGCCCTGTCTCAGATGAGGCTGTGTCCCAAATGGCACCCTATTCCCTTTATAGTGCACTACTTATGACCAAGACCCATAGGGCTCTGATCAAATGTAGTGCACTATATAGGGAATAGGGTGCCATTTGGGATGTTATCCCAGTCTCTTCACAGCTCTCTGCCTTCCTCTCTGTTTATAGCTCCACAGAGTGTTTTCTAGGAGTTAATGCAAGCCCTGTTAGAGCAGTTAAATCAAACCCCAGCCATTCAGGTACA
>NC_140000.1:900226-939680 GCF_964263955.1 Coregonus lavaretus | reverse complement strand
TACCAGGGCCACAGGGAGAGGGGGGCCCCCTGGCAGACCAGGGTTCCCTGGGACCAACGGTCAGAATGGACGACCGGGGGAGAGAGGTACAGTACGGTGTTTATACATCATTAGACGCCATTGGATGGCCATAACAAATCAGTATATTATCTGTTCTATATCCACACCCTGACCTTGAACTTTCCATTCATACTGCTAGCCACGCTAATGTGTAGCACAAATCAATTACTTTCTAGTATCTGATCATTTGTATCGGAAATCAATTACTTCCTAGTATCTTATATGTTTTATATCAACGCCCTGGTCTGAACTCCCGTATGGCTCAGTTGGTAGAGCATGGCACTTGCAACGCCAGGGTTGTGGGTTCGATTCCCACGGGGGACCAGTATGTAAATGTATGAACTCACTACTGTCAGTCGCTCAGGGTAAGTGATTCTACTAAATGACAGACATGTAAAAGACATGTTTAACTTTCCTAGTTGTCTTCTCATGACCTATTGTGACCCTGGTCTGTCACTCACACCGTTGATGGAAGGAACAAGTCCTGGGATGGATTTATCCACCCCTCCTGCCCAGACCAACAGAGCCAGAAACATTATCATAGCTAGAGATATGACTGACCGGTCTGAAACATCATCATAGCTAGAGATATGACTGACCAGTCTGAAACATCATCATAGATAGAGATATGACTGACCAGTCTGAAACATCATCATAGATAGAGATATGACTGACCAGTCTGAAACATCATCATCATAGATAGAGATATGACTGACCAGTCTGAAACATCATAGCTAGAGATATGACTGACCAGTCTGAAACATCATCATAGATAGAGATATGACTGACCGGTCTGAAACATCATCATAGCTAGAGATATGACTGACCAGTCTGAAACATCATCATAGATAGAGATATGACTGACCAGTCTGAAACATCATCATAGCTAGAGATATGACTGACCGGTCTGAAACATCATCATAGATAGAGATATGACTGACCGGTCTGAAACATCATCATAGATAGAGATATGACTGACCAGTCTGAAACATCATCATAGATAGAGATATGACTGACCAGTCTGAAACATCATCATAGCTAGAGATATGACTGACCGGTCTGAAACATCATTATAGCTAGAGATATGACTGACCAGTCTGAAACATCATCATAGCTAGAGATATGACTGACCGGTCTGAAACATCATCATAGATAGAGATATGACTGACCAGTCTGAAACATCATTATAGATAGAGATATGACTGACCGGTCTGAAACATCATCATAGCTAGAGATATGACTGACCAGTCTGAAACATCATCATAGCTAGAGATATGACTGACCAGTCTGAAACATCATTATAGATAGAGATATGACTGACCGGTCTGAAACATCATCATAGCTAGAGATATGACTGACCGGTCTGAAACATCATCATAGCTAGAGATATTGATTGATTGGTTGAATTGATTAGATTAGATAATTAAAAGTAGTAGGCTGCTCCAACAACATTACATACAGATAAAACTGAGTAGTCTGAAACATTGAAATCTATGAAACATAGCTACAGATGTTAGTGGTAGAAAGATTTATCAGGGGGAAATTGGTTTTGCAGAAGAATCATGTCCATACAAACAACAGACATATCGCAAGAAACAAAGGAATATGACAGAACATTAAACACAAACAGGAATATGACAGAACATTATACACAAACAGGAATATGACTGAACATTATACACAAACAGGAATATGACAGAACATTATACACAACAGGAATATGACAGAACATTATACACAAACAGGAATATGACAGAACATTAAACACAACAGGAATATGACTGAACATTATACACAACAGGAATATGACAGAACATTATGCACAAACAGGAATATGACAGAACATTATACACAAACAGGAATATGACTGAACATTATACACAACAGGAATATGACTGAACATTAAATACAAACAGGAATATGACAGAACATTATACACAAACAGGAATATGACTGAACATTATACACAAACAGGAATATGACAGAACATTATGCACAAACAGGAATATGACAGAACATTATACACAAACAGGAATATGACTGAACATTATACACAACAGGAATATGACTGAACATTAAATACAAACAGGAATATGACAGAACATTATACACAAACAGGAATATGACAGAACATTATACACAAACAGTTATATGACAGAACATTATACACAAACAGGAATATGACAGAACATTAAATACAAACAGGAATGTGACAGAACATTATACACAAACAGGTATATGACAGAACATTAAATACAAACAGGAATGTGACAGAACATTATACACAAACAGGTATATGACTGAACATTATACACAAACAGGAATATGACAGAACATTAAATACAAACAGGAATGTGACAGAACATTATACACAAACATGAATATGACAGAACATTATACACAAACAGGAATATGACAGAACATTAAATACAAACAGGAATGTGACAGAACATTATACACAAACATGAATATGACAGAACATTATACACAAACAGGAATATGACAGAACATTAAATACAAACAGGAATGTGACAGAACATTATACACAAACCTGAATATGACAGAACATTATACACAAACAGGAATATGACAGAACATTAAATACAAACAGGAATGTGACAGAACATTATACACAAACATGAATATGACAGAACATTATACACAAACAGGAATATGACAGAACATTAAATACAAACAGGAATGTGACAGAACATTATACACAAACAGGAATATGACAGAACATTATACACAAACAGGAATATGACAGAACATTATACACAAACATAACCTGAACTATTTACATAGAGATACAGGATGTTTGAGCGTCTGCAGCAATAGTCTTTGTGTTGCCAATTAGAACAGACTTGATAATGGTACAGGGAGAGCAGAGAGCAGAGAGCTGAGGCTAGTCAGCAGTAGGGCCTCTGCTTCTCTCCTCCAGTCAGTTAAACACATAAACAGAGTGTCAGCCTGGTGTTAAACGCCATAAACAGAGTGTCAGCCTGGTGTTAAACGCCATAAACAGAGTGTCAGCCTGGTGTTAAACACATAAACAGAGTGTCAGCCTGGTGTCAAACACATAAACAGAGTGTCAGCCTGGTGTTAAACAACATAAACAGAGTGTCAGCCTGGTGTTAAACAACATAAACAGAGTGTCAGCCTGGTGTTAAACACCATAAACAGAGTGTCAGCCTGGTGTTAAACACCATAAACAGAGTGTCAGCCTGGTGTTAAACACCATAAACAGAGTGTCAGCCTGGTGTTAAACACCATAAACAGAGTGTCAGCCTGGTGTTAAACACCATAAACAGAGTGTCAGCCTGGTGTTAAACGCCATAAACAGAGTGTCAGCCTGGTGTTAAACACCATAAACAGAGTGTCAGCCTGGTGTTAAACACCATAAACAGAGTGTCAGCCTGGTGTTAAACACCATAAACAGAGTGTCAGCCTGGTGTTAAACACCATAAACAGAGTGTCAGCCTGGTGTTAAACACCATAAACAGAGTGTCAGCCTGGTGTTAAACACCATAAACAGAGTGTCAGCCTGGTGTTAAACACCATAAACAGAGTGTCAGCCTGGTGTTAAACGCCATAAACAGAGTGTCAGCCTGGTGTTAAACACCATAAACAGAGTGTCAGCCTGGTGTTAAACACCATAAACAGAGTGTCAGCCTGGTGTTAAACACCATAAACAGAGTGTCAGCCTGGTGTTAAACACCATAAACAGAGTGTCAGCCTGGTGTTAAACGCCATAAACAGAGTGTCAGCCTGGTGTTAAACACCATAAACAGAGTGTCAGCCTGGTGTTAAACACCATAAACAGAGTGTCAGCCTGGTGTTAAACACCATAAACAGAGTGTCAGCCTGGTGTTAAACACCATAAACAGAGTGTCAGCCTGGTGTTAAACACCATAAACAGAGTGTCAGCCTGGTGTTAAACACCATAAACAGAGTGTCAGCCTGGTGTTAAACACCATAAACAGAGTGTCAGCCTGGTGTTAAACACCATAAACAGAGTGTCAGCCTGGTGTTAAACACCATAAACAGAGTGTCAGCCTGGTGTTAAACACCATAAACAGAGTGTCAGCCTGGTGTTAAACACCATAAACAGAGTGTCAGCCTGGTGTTAAACACCATAAACAGAGTGTCAGCCTGGTGTTAAACACCATAAACAGAGTGTCAGCCTGGTGTTAAACACCATAAACAGAGTGTCAGCCTGGTGTTAAACACCATAAACAGAGTGTCAGCCTGGTGTTAAACACCATAAACAGAGTGTCAGCCTGGTGTTAAACACCATAAACAGAGTGTCAGCCTGGTGTTAAACACCATAAACAGAGTGTCAGCCTGGTGTTAAACACCATAAACAGAGTGTCAGCCTGGTGTTAAACACCATAAACAGAGTGTCAGCCTGGTGTTAAACACCATAAACAGAGTGTCAGCCTGGTGTTAAACACCATAACCAGAGTGTCAGCCTGGTGTTAAACACCATAAACAGAGTGTCAGCCTGGTGTTAAACACCATAAACAGAGTGTCAGCCTGGTGTTAAACACTATAAACAGAGTGTCAGCCTGGTGATAAACACCATAAACAGAGTGTCAGCCTGGTGTTAAACACCATAAACAGAGTGTCAGCCTGGTGTTAAACACCATAAACAGAGTGTCAGCCTGGTGTTAAACACCATAAACAGAGTGTCAGCCTGGTGTTAAACACCATAAACAGAGTGTCAGCCTGGTGTTAAACACCATAAACAGAGTGTCAGCCTGGTGTTAAACACCATAAACAGAGTGTCAGCCTGGTGTTAAACACCATAAACAGAGTGTCAGCCTGATGTTAAACACCATAAACAGAGTGTCAGCCTGGTGTTAAACACCATAAACAGAGTGTCAGCCTGGTGTTAAACACCATAAACAGAGTGTCAGCCTGGTGTTAAACACCATAAACAGAGTGTCAGCCTGGTGTTAAACACCATAAACAGAGTGTCAGCCTGGTGTTAAACACCATAAACAGAGTGTCAGCCTGGTGTTAAACACCATAAACAGAGTGTCAGCCTGGTGTTAAACACCATAAACAGAGTGTCAGCCTGGTGTTAAACACCATAAACAGAGTGTCAGCCTGGTGTTAAACACCATAAACAGAGTGTCAGCCTGGTGTTAAACACCATAAACAGAGTGTCAGCCTGGTGTTAAACACCATAAACAGAGTGTCAGCCTGGTGTTAAACACCATAAACAGAGTGTCAGCCTGGTGTTAAACACCATAAACAGAGTGTCAGCCTGGTGTTAAACACCATAAACAGAGTGTCAGCCTGGTGTTAAACACCATAAACAGAGTGTCAGCCTGGTGTTAAACAACAGCACACACCACCACTCCTCTGACTCGGCTTGGCTTGGCAGGGCTCGCTAGGGCAGGAGCTTGGCTTGGTTCAGCTTGGCAGGGGACGGTAGAGCAGGGAAACCAAGGCATACTAATGGACTAGGTTGGGTACAGCCACCAGAGGAAAGAGTACTGGCTTACTGAGCAGTTAAAGCATTGCTTGGCAGGGCATAGTAGAGGAGGGCAGTCTGACTAGAGAGGTACTAGGAGAAGGGTTAGGGTTAGTCTGACTAGATGAAGACCAGTGTACTGGGTGTCAGAGAGGTACTAGGAGAAGGTAAGAAGTTACATGAGGACATGGTGACTTTCTGTTAAGGTCAAAGTCATATCTTCTTCGTGTGTGGTCTGTCCTCAGGTTTCCCAGGAGAGAAGGGGGAGAGGGGGAGTCAAGGTGTGGGGACACAGGGCCCCAGAGGTCCCCCAGGGCCACCAGGTAAGGACCAGCACAACATCCCCTTACATCCTCTCATCACTCCTCTCTCATCCTTCCATCAAACTCCTCCCTCTCATCATTCTATCACACTCCTCCCTCTCATCCTTCCATCACACTCCTCTCTCATCCTTCCATCATACTCCTCCCTCTCATCCTTCCATCACACTCCTCCCTCTCATCCTTCCATCACACTCCTCCCTCTCATCCTTCCATCACACTCCTCTCTCATCCTTCCATCACACTCCTCTCTCATCCTTCCATCACACTCCTCCCTCTCATCCTTCCATCACACTCCTCCCTCTCATCCTTCCATCACACTCCTCCCTCTCATCCTTCCATCACACTCCTCCCTCTCATCCTTCCATCACACTCCTCTCTCATCCTTCCATCACACTCCTCCCTCTCATCCTTCCATCTTACAGAATCAGAATCACCTTTGTTCGCCAAATACATTTGCATATTCAGGAATTTGACTTGGTGAAGTGGTGCTGCCATAATAAACAGAATATAGGGTAAATCATTTGAATTCAATCACTTTTTGACAGCACCCTTTTTGCTTTGAATTCAATCACTTTTTGACAGCACCCTTTTTGATTTGATTTCAATCACTTTTTGACAGCACCCTTTTTGATTTGAATTCAATCACTTTTTGACAGCACCCTTTTTTATTTGATTTCAATCACTTTTTGACAGCACCCTTTTTGATTTGAATTCAATCACTTTTTGACAGCACCCTTTTTGATTTGATTTCAATCACTTTTTGACAGCACCCTTTTTGATTTGAATTCAATCACTTTTTGACAGCACCCTTTTTGATTTGATTTCAATCACTTTTTGACAGCACCCTTTTTGATTTGAATTCAATCACTTTTTGACAGCACCCTTTTTTATTTGAATTCAATCACTTTTTGACAGCACCCTTTTTGATTTGATTTCAATCACTTTTTGCCAGCACCCTTTTTGATTTGATTTCAATCACTTTTTGACAGCACCCTTTTTGATTTGAATTCAATCACTTTTTGACAGCACCCCCTTTGATTTGAATTCAATCTCTTTTTGACAGCACCCCTTTTGATTTGAACGAAATCTTCCATACATATTTCCCCATGATAGAAGTGGCCAGAAAGTGACTTTTTGGACCTGAATACCAAAACATTCAAGAGATAAAGGTGCTCAAAGTTGACCCATTTTGCATCATACCCCACCATACCATTATTAAACAGTTTGACAACCCTGTTTGTAAGCTTTTAAATAATACCAATCTCAATCTTTTCCAGTGATGAAGACATGGATGTCTCATAGTATGGTAGGGTATGCAAAATGGGTAAACTTTGAGCACATTTATCTCTGAAATGTTTTGGCATTCAGATCCAAAAAGTCACTTTCTGGCCACTTCTTTCATTGGCAAACATGTATGGAAAGTTTTTTTAAATAAAAAAGGATGCTGTCAAACGTGATTGAATTCAAATGGATTTACCCAATACAGACAGACGATAAACATGATATCCAGACAACACATGCAGTATGTAGAGGCAGAGTGTATACTAATCCACATGCAGTATGTAGAGGCAGAGTGTATACTAATCCACATGCAGTATGTAGAGGCAGAGTGTATATTAATCCACATGCAGTATGTAGAGGCAGAGTGTATACTAATCCACATGCAGTAAGTAGAGGCAGAGTGTATATTAATCCACATGCAGTATGTAGAGGTAGAGTGTATACTAATCCACATGCAGTATGTAGAGGCAGAGTGTATACTAATCCACATGCAGTATGTAGAGGCAGAGTGTATATTAATCCACATGCAGTATGTAGAGGCAGAGTGTATACTAATCCACATGCAGTATGTAGAGGCAGAGTGTATACTAATCCACATGCAGTATGTAGAGGCAGAGTGTATATTAATCCACATGCAGTATGTAGAGGCAGAGTGTATATTAATCCACATGCAGTATGTAGAGGCAGAGTGTATATTAATCCACATGCAGTATGTAGAGGCAGAGTGTATACTAATCCACATGCAGTATGTAGAGGCAGAGTGTATATTAATCCACATGCAGTATGTAGAGGTAGAGTGTATACTAATCCACATGCAGTATGTAGAGGCAGAGTGTATATTAATCCACATGCAGTATGTAGAGGCAGAGTGTATACTAATCCACATGCAGTATGTAGAGGCAGAGTATATATTAATCCACATGCAGTATGTAGAGGCAGAGTGTATATTAATCCACATGCAGTATGTAGAGGCAGAGTGTATACTAATCCACATGCAGTATGTAGAGGCAGAGTGTATACTAATCCACATGCAGTATGTAGAGGCAGAGTGTATATTAATCCACATGCAGTATGTAGAGGCAGAGTGTATACTAATCCACATGCAGTATGTAGAGGCAGAGTGTATACTAATCCACATGCAGTATGTAGAGGCAGAGTGTATATTAATCCACATGCAGTATGTAGAGGCAGAGTGTATATTAATCCACATGCAGTATGTAGAGGCAGAGTGTATATTAATCCACATGCAGTATGTAGAGGCAGAGTGTATACTAATCCACATGCAGTATGTAGAGGCAGAGTGTATATTAATCCACATGCAGTATGTAGAGGTAGAGTGTATACTAATCCACATGCAGTATGTAGAGGCAGAGTGTATATTAATCCACATGCAGTATGTAGAGGCAGAGTGTATACTAATCCACATGCAGTATGTAGAGGCAGAGTGTATATTAATCCACATGCAGTATGTAGAGGCAGAGTGTATACTAATCCACATGCAGTATGTAGAGGCAGAGTGTATATTAATCCACATGCAGTATGTAGAGGTAGAGTGTATACTAATCCACATGCAGTATGTAGAGGCAGAGTGTATATTAATCCACATGCAGTATGTAGAGGCAGAGTGTATATTAATCCACATGCAGTATGTAGAGGCAGAGTGTATACTAATCCACATGCAGTATGTAGAGGCAGAGTGTATATTAATCCACATGCAGTATGTAGAGGTAGAGTGTATACTAATCCACATGCAGTATGTAGAGGCAGAGTGTATATTAATCCACATGCAGTATGTAGAGGTAGAGTGTATACTAATCCACATGCAGTATGTAGAGGCAGAGTGTATATTAATCCACATGCAGTATGTAGAGGCAGAGTGTATACTAATCCACATGCAGTATGTAGAGGCAGAGTATATATTAATCCACATGCAGTATGTAGAGGCAGAGTGTATACTAATCCACATGCAGTATGTAGAGGCAGAGTGTATATTAATCCACATGCAGTATGTAGAGGCAGAGTGTATACTAATCCACATGCAGTATGTAGAGGCAGAGTGTATATTAATCCACATGCAGTATGTAGAGGTAGAGTGTATACTAATCCACATGCAGTATGTAGAGGCAGAGTGTATATTAATCCACATGCAGTATGTAGAGGCAGCTTGTATACTAATCCACATGCAGTATGTAGAGGCAGAGTGTATACTAATCCACATGCAGTATGTAGAGGCAGAGTGTATACTAATCCACATGCAGTATGTAGAGGCAGCTTGTATACTAATCCACATGCAGTATGTAGAGGCAGAGTGTATACTAATCCACATGCAGTATGTAGAGGCAGCGTGTATACTAATCCACATGCAGTATGTAGAGGCAGAGTGTATACTAATCCACATGCAGTATGTAGAGGCAATGTTGATACTAATCCACATGCAATATGTAGAGGCAGAGTGTATATTAATCCACATGCAGTATGTTCACTGTGTACACTTCTCCTTGTCATCCTCACATCACCCCCCCCCCCCCCCCCCCCAGATAATGCATGTGTAGATATGCATCCCATTCACTGCCACCTTCTTATACAGACAGTCCAGCACTATAATGAGAGGTATTTGTAGAACAGTTTGGGTTCCATGGGAAACTAACGGCTGATGTAAATCAAAGGCCACAGTGTTTTTTTTGATTGACAGCTCTTTTGTATTCAGACTGCAGTGAAATTCCTCTAACTATGGGCTTTCTATAAAGAAAACAACGCTTGAAACTTTTAATAACATCAGAAAAATCCTCATGTGTTTTGGATTTAAAGTTTATCTTTCTTGGATTGCGGTCTAAGAATGTCAAACAGATGTTTGGACAATATTTTTGTGAAAAACAAACCCCTTTGTATTGATTCTTCTTTGTACACTACAATTTATTTTAAAATTAAAATCAATACAGGACAATGCTGCTGATTGTTGTTTAATCGATACTCAGCTCTGACAAAGTTCTCTGAAATGTATTAACGGCAAAACAACATATCTGAAAGTTCCCGATGAATCATCAGGAGGAGACTGTGGGTTCTGCCAGAGGTTTTACTACTTTGCTGGAAATCAGGGATGATATTTTTATCCAAAAGCAGAACTCTGTAAATGTAATATCCGACAGAGGATTCCACTCATATCTCACTGACCACCACAACGCCTCAGATTGTTGCCATGTCAGCAAACATAGATCTGTGTGTTCATGGCTGTAACTGGGCTGGGACTAGGCTGCTGTAGTCAAACTGGGCTGTAGTCAAACTGGGCTGCTGTAGTCATACTGGGCTGCTGTAGTCATACTGGGCTGGGACTAGGCTGATCTAGTCAAACTGGGCTGCTGTAGTCATACTGGGCTGTAGTCATACTGGGCTGTAGTCATACTGGGCTGCTGTAGTCATACTGGGCTGCTGTAGTCATACTGGGCTGCTGTAGTCATACTGGGCTGCTGTAGTCATACTGGGCTGCTGTAGTCATACTGGGCTGCTGTAGTCATACTGGGCTGCTGTAGTCATACTGGGCTGCTGTAGTCATACTGGGCTGCTGTAGTCATACTGGGCTGCTGTAGTCATACTGGGCTGCTGTAGTCATACTGGGCTGCTGTAGTCATACTGGGCTGTAGTCATACTGGGCTGTAGTCATACTGGGCTGTAGTCATACTGGGCTGTAGTCATACTGGGCTGCTGTAGTCATACTGGGCTGCTGTAGTCATACTGGGCTGTAGTCATACTGGGCTGCTGTAGTCATACTGGGATGTAGCTCAGTTGGTAGAGCATGGCGTTTGCAACGCCAGGGTTGTGGGTTCAATTCCCACGGGGGGGCCAGTATGAAAAAAAATAAAAAATAATGTATGCACTCACTAACTGTAAGTCGCTCTGGATAAGAGCGTCTGCTAAATGACTAAAATGTAAATGTAGTCAAACTGGGCTGGAACTGGGCTGAAGGACAGGCTTCTGTAGTGGAAACTCCAACCGAAGTAGGATAATAAACTAATCCAAACTGTCTGATCTGGGTTCATGGCATTATTCTGAGGGAACACACACATATTTAAACACACTGCCTGTAGTCTGCACACTCAACAACACACAGACTATTTTACATCCTAGTTTGTCATCGCAGAAGTAACAGGAGGGACGATTCATAAAACATTGTTTTCATTATTTTATCTCTACAGTATACAACATGGTCAGCCGTAGCAAGAGACTGGTTTTTGGTATATATTTTGTCCCTTGTAGGTCCTGTTACTAACTGTGTATCTTGCCTCCACAGGTCTTCTAGGAGAGGGCCGTACAGGCAGCCAGGGCCCCCCAGGTAGACCAGGTAGCCAGGGCCCCCCAGGGCGACCGGGCACCCCTGGATCCACGGGCCCCGCTGGTGCTGCTGGCTACTGTGACCAGAACTCCTGTTTGGGCTACAACGTTGGAGGTAACCACCATCGGAACACATAGATATCCCTATCTATATGTTCTGGATACTGTAGGACTGAGATTACTAGGAGGAACTGGGTTTATACCACTCTACATTAAATCTGATGGATACTGTGTATGGTTATGCACTGAGTGTACAAAACATTAAGAACACCTTCCTAATATTGATTTTGCCCTCAGAACACCCTCAATTCGTCGGGGGCATGAACTCTTTTAAGGTGTCGAAAGCGTTCCACAGGAATGCTGGGCCCATGTTGACTCCAATGTTTCCCACAGTTGTGTCAAGTTACCCCGTTCAAAGGCACTTAAATATTTTGTCTTGCCCATTCACCCTCTGAATGGCACACACACAATCCATGTCTCAATTGTCTCAAGGCTTAAAAATCCTTCTTTAACCTGTCTCCTCCCCTTCATCTACACTGATTGAAGTGGATTTAACAAGTGACATCAATAAGGGATCATAGCTTTCACCTGGATTCACCTGGACAGTCTGTCACAATGTGTTGCCCACTCAGTGTATATTATTCCTGAATTCAATCAAAACCTAAAATGTAGAAAGAGGGAGTGACAGTAAGTCTTTTGTATGTCAGATCTAAAGTCTTCTCTTCATCCTACGTTGCAGTTGTGACCGTAATGACAGGAGAGTAATGTCATTCTAGTCATCTGCTATTTTGACCCAGTATTTTGAAGGGACAATGACCCAGTTTGTATAGACGAATGGTTAGTGTTATTTTCATTAGATGAAATTAAAGACACTTGACGATGTTTATTGCAGATCGTTTCAGGACATAAGCAACTCCAGCGTCTGGCTCTGCCCTGACTTTCCATCTAGTAAAAGTATTTTCCCAGTGTCTGACTAACTGGCGACTGGTAAATCTTACAGAGATTGACATTGTAAATTGTCCTTATAAATTTCGTAAAGTATTTTAGAGCCTTCGAAATATTATGATGTGACGTATGTTCTCGTGAGAAGTTTATGGTCTCATCCACACTATGAAGGTTTAATGAAGGTTTAATATGAGTGAGCATGTCTTGGCTCATCCCTGCTAGACTATGAAGTGTCTCAGAGAGTCTGTCTGCGAAGCTATCATCACACTGTATTGTATGTAGAAAACCTACCACACTGATCACAACTATTGATTAAAACATTCCACTGTCACTCCCAGCAGCAAGCGATCCAGAAGTCAGTTTGGAAGTCCTTAGTGGGCCTGCTTTCTTTTTACTGGTTATTCCTTCACTGCTAACTTGGGCTAAAAGGCTATTAACACTAACACAGTTATGCTATAGCTGTTTTGATTGAATTCAGGCAGGGTATTTGTCATTGAACAATTGGTACATTCACACCGATGTGGTAAAAATGGGATTGTATCACTTTGAGATAGGATTGCATCTTACAGTAACACGTGGTGATGCATTTGACATAAAATGCATCGCCACACGTTGTGCATGACTGAGATAGTATACTGTAAGTATACTGGATGTAAAACCATGTATCCTGTGACTCTGTGTTCGCTGTTCTACATCTTTATTACACTTTCTTACATGAAGAAAAGAGAAATAAAGATGACAGCACTTTGTTGTGTCTCTACATGTCTGCTTTCAGAGCTCTGATGAGCAGCTGCCATAACACAGCAGTCCGAGTCAGAGATACTGACTGGTACATCCACTAGTGGGTCAGAGATACTGACTGGTACATCCACTAGTGGGTCAGAGATACTGACTAGTACATCCACTAGTGGGTCAGAGATACTGACTGGTACATCCACTAGTGGGTCAGAGATACTGACTGGTACATCCACTAGTGGGTCAGAGATACTGACTGGTACATCCACTAGTGGGTCAGAGATACTGACTGGTACATCCACTAGTGGGTCAGAGATACTGACTGGTACATCCACTAGTGGGTCAGAGATACTGACTGGTACATCCACTAGTGGGTCAGAGATACTGACTGGTACATCCACTAGTGGGTCAGAGATACTGACTGGTACATCCACTAGTGGGTCAGAGATACTGACTGGTACATCCACTAGTGGGTCAGAGATACTGACTGGTACATCCACTAGTGGGTCAGAGATACTGACTAGTACATCCACTAGTGGGTCAGAGATACTGACTGGTACATCCACTAGTGGGTCAGAGATACTGACTGGTACATCCACTAGTGGGTCAGAGATACTGACTGGTACATCCACTAGTGGGTCAGAGATACTGACTAGTACATCCACTAGTGGGTCCATGTGGTATTTGGAATGGTAGCATGTTGGTGTTATGTGGTCTGGTATCTGTACTGACGTAAGGTCCGTGTTTCTCTCTGTCTCTCTGTCTGTCTCCTCTGTTCTGGTTCTAACTCAAGGAGGACGGGAACAGGAATATGAGAATGACTACTGAGCAACATTCTCTTAGTTCCAGCCACCCTCTCCTCCCTCCCTCCCTCCCCACATAAAGAGACCATCAGCCACCCTCTCCTCCTCTCTTCCTCCCCACATAAAGAGACCATCAGCCACCCTCTCTTCCTCCCCACATAGAGACCATCAGCCACCCTCTCCTCTCCCCACATAAAGAGACCATCAGCCACCCTCTCCTCTCCCCACATAAAGAGACCATCAGCCATCCTCTCTTCCACCCCACATAAAGAGACCATCAGCCACCCTCTCCTCTCCCCACATAGAGACCATCTGCCACCCTCTCCTCCTCTCTTCCCTCCCCACATAAAGAGACCATCAGCCACCCTCTCCTCTCCCCACATAAAGAGACCATCAGCCATCCTCTCTTCCACCCCACATAAAGAGACCATCAGCCACCCTCTCCTCTCCCCACATAGAGACCATCAACCACCCTCTCCCCTCCTCTTCTCTCCTCTCCAACCCATTCCCGCCCCCCTACCTAGCCCTTGAGATCACCACCACTGTGTTCAAACAAGCGCTACGCTCTCCATCTATCTCTGCCTGTCATCAGACAGTGTGTAGTGCTTGCAAACCTCGCATTGCATCACCCCAGCTTGAAAAACAATCCATCTTGATTTTTCTAAAGACAGGAATCAAAAAGATATTGTTTTCTAGACAATGCTTTGCTTCACCCAACCCACCAGCCACCATCTTCCTTCCTCCCTGTGTATATCTGCTCTCTCCTGATCAAGGCATCCTTGTGAATGACAAATACTAATCAGACTCCCACTTACTCCCACTGGTGTGGCTCACCCTCCCTCTTTATACATCCACAGCTCCACACTGTGTTCTTCTTCTCATTAGAGTAATGTTGTGCCTGTGGCTCTCTGTCTGCTTTCTCCTGTCCGTCATTCTGCTAACCCCAGGCAACAAGCTAACTTAGGCGGTGGTGGTTTAGAAAGAGGTTGCTAGTGATGACCCAACATCATGACACATCCACTGATCCAGATGTTCCCCATCATAGTACAACAACTCCCCCACACCAACTACCAAAACTATGACCCCACTGGCCGTTATGACCCCCGTGGAAATTACAACAACGACGAGGAAGAGGAAGATGATGAGGAAGAGGACCCATACGCTGGGTATAGAGGCTACCCCCCTCAGTACTACCAGCCCAATTACCCTGCACCCCAATCCCACTCCCAGGACACTGAGCTAAGGTCCCCAGGGATAATGATGAGGCGCTTCTCCAGAGACGTGGTCACACAGAGGAGAGCCACCGCTAACACAGCCCAGACAGGACACACAGACCAGACAGGACACACAGACCAGACTGGACAGAGGAGCGAAGCTGCAGCAGATACTGAAGGAGAGGTGGAGGTGATTGGAGAAGCCCAGACTGGACACACAGACCAGACTGGACAGAGGAGCGAAGCTGCAGCAGATACTGAAGGAGAGGTGGAGGTGATTGGAGAAGCCCAGACTGGACACACAGACCAGACTGGACAGAGGAGCGAAGCTGCAGCAGATACTGAAGGAGAGGTGGAAGTGATTGGAGAAGCCCAGACAGGACAACCACCTTTCTAAGTCCCTGTGGGTTAATGAAGATGTCAAAAATATGTACGGCAGGCGTCAGATACCCCTGTGTCGCTAGCCAGGGTCTCCTGTATGCTATTCCTGTAGGATAGCGATGTCAGATTAGGATATCCGAAAAGTGCCTGATTTACGTAAATGCTGGTGTGTGGGATGTAGGGGGATTGAGGAAGAGAAACTATGCCCAATGATGTACATTAAAATTACTTACCTTTTTAGTGCAGTTGCATGCAGCCCTGTGAGCCAGCGCAGTGGGAATTACTGGATTGTGTCGTTGGGTTGATGTGTAATAAGTCAAACATCTTTTTGTAATTTGAGATCATGACTGGATGACATTTGTACAGGCTGTCAGCTTTTTATATATATATATTATGTGTCATTTACATTTCAGTGCTTCCATGTTGACTTTCCCCTCAATCTTTAAGTTGTCAAGCCAGTTCTCACAATGGTTCCTCAGTATTTGCGTACAGTGGCCTCTCTTCTTGATTTAATGAGACATTGTGACCTCTGTTGAAGCAGCCTTTCCCTCACTGTTATTGTACGATGAGGCATTTGTTTTTAAGTAAGCCTAAACATCGAGGAACCTAACTTTAACCACTGTCCTATCAAAGAAAACTACAGCTACTGTAAGACTCTCACGCGTTCTGCCCGATCGTACTGTTATCACATTGTTAATTGACATGGACTTGGTCTTGTACGAATAAGTGTTAAGTTACGCTAACTCGTTTTCCTTATTGCCGTTATTATGATTATGCAACGCGGGGCCCGTCCACTGTGAGGAGAAGAGGAGAGTTGAATATAGTTAGGCCTGTGGTCTAATGTGTGTTTTTGGACTGAAATGGTTCATTCATAATGTAGAACAAACAGGTACCAGTGGAATGTCTCACCAGACCACCAAACCTTTGAAACTGAATTAGGAAGTTATTTATTTTTTACTTGATTATTTGTTTTATAACCAATAAAACTGTACTAAAACGGTGAACTGTTCTGTAGCTCTGTGTTTGATTAGTAGGGCCTGCTAGAACCAGGGATAAGTTATGTTGTCTCAGTACATACAGTAGAACAGCAGGACTCAAGAGGATGAGACATTTTCCCTGTTACCACTAAAATGGGTTGTCTTGATAGGTAAATCGGGCTTCATTTGAACAGTAACACTTGAGTCCAGTCCAGTTGATACTTCAAGTCCAGCCAACAGTTAAGTGTGTCAGACAGTGACAAACACCAGTGAAGCCACACTATAAAAGGTTTTCCGACTCCCCAGTCTAAAAAGCCCAATGACTATTGTATCACACTCACTGTTGAGGTGCATTTCCACAATGGTTTCCTGAGGGGCCACCACACATCAAAAGGCTACGCTGGCATTATAAAGGTCTCTGAGACGCATCTGAAATCAATTAAGGTCGAAGCGCGTTGAATTAGAGGAGAGATCAGACTTCTGAAGAAACTGCAGAAATGGTCTGTGGCTGAGAGGCAAAGACCAAAGAATCTCCACTTTAATATTCTCTAAATTACAACAGAACGAAGCAGCCGACCGCAGCCAATGGAAGAGTTTCAAATGCCACCCTATTCCCTGTATAGTGCACTACTTTTGATCAGAGCCCTATTGGCCCCACCTATTGGCCCTGGTCAAAAGTAGTGCACTCTATGAGGAATAGGGTGCCATTTGGGACTCAAACAATGAATGCCATCTCACTGCGGCTGAGGTTGAATGAAACACACGAAAATCAATTTTTGAACTCATCAAACTTTCACCACAGAGAGAATAAAATATCACTCATGATTTATTCTCGAGAAAAACAAACGGTTGACAGGAGAATCGTTTATTTAGTACATTATTGGGACAACATAAAGGTTTGTAAAAAAAACAAAAAAAAAGAGTAAGTCGCTCTGGATAAGAGCGTCTGCTAAATTACTAAAATGTAAATGTACAGTAAATGTCACCTGGATGTTCTAATCCAAAAGCCATCTGAATACTAGTACTAGTAACAGGAGAGATGAAGAAGCCGAACACCAGCCATCTGATGGATCACTTCATCCTATAGTCTTCAGGTCTGTAGAAAGAACACATACATTAGAAATCAGTCACGTAGAACAGGAAAATACATATCACCTCAATGGGAATAACCTGTATAATATAAGGTTAAATGAAATATCACCATGTTAAGTATCATGTATGTAATATGGCCTTTCAATACAGCAAAACAGAAGACAGTTATTACTAAGTTAAGTAGCTCTACTATTCACAACAAACGACTTTATATTGTATTACATTAGTATGTGTTGATGGTATTAGATTGAGACTATGTCGAGTGCCTGGTGAGTGTTGATGTGATGTCAGTCAGTGAATATCAACTAGGTCTTTAATAAAGGGCCAGGATTGGTTTGCCCTTGAACATCACCCAATGTCATTTAGATCGCTGGAATTCCAGGCCTGAAAGGACTCACTGATTGGTTCTTAAGATTAGATCAGTAAACAGAGAAACACATCATTTATCACAATACAGTGTCCTGACAGGACTATATAATGATGACTGCTAGGGGAAGAAAAGGTTGACAGAGAGCATTAAATAAGTTTATTTTTTTCCCTCTCAGGGAAGAATACTTTCACAAAGAATATTGACTGGACTCAATTCAAAATGATGGGAGCTTTGAGATACACTAATGAGCAGAGTACTATGGGAAATGTAGTTTACAATGTGGAGTTATTGCCTCAAACAGTTTCCCTCTTTTTACTCAGATTGCCAGCTTTACAGACATGTTGACAGATAATCAACTGTCTTGTTTCTTGATAATTAAAATGTGTTCTATCATCAATCACATTTAGGTGTTACTGTCCCTTTGCAGTTTTCTTTCTGTAGTGAATGTTGAGTGTTCCTTGAACACTGTGTTAGTGTAAAGAATTAAACTTGTAGCCTACTCCTATTTTTAAATGGTAATTGAAACCACCTGAGGTGATGTTTCACCCACTTGACATCACACTATTCATCTCAATGTTTTCATTTGAAAGGAAGGAGGGAAGGAGTCTATGCCGAAGTCTTTAGCAAGAAGAAAAACATCTTTAAAAGGATTGTTAACAAGTTACAGAAAGTCTCCGCCTTTAAGCTGGTCTTAGTATTAAAAACTGCACTTCTCAGCTGCAGTAAAAAGCACCGAAATAAAAATAATACAATTCAGCTTTAGGAGACAGTTTCCTTCTCTTACCTTCAATGCCACTTTGGGGGCTGCATTCCAAATGGCACCCTGTTCCATTTATAAAAGGCCCAGGTCAAAGGTAGTGCACTACATAGGGAAAGGGTGCCATTTGGGACGTGCTCCTTGAGTAATGTCATGAGAAAGTTAGGGGTTGGGACAATTAACTTGGGATTGATGACATACGCACGCAAAGTGAGCGGAATTAAACAGGGCTACATTTCCTCACTGGATGGGAAAACGGGAGGGTCGTGAGAAATGTCAATTTAATCTTCTTTTGGAAAATATTTCTCGCTAACAAAAGAAATCCATGAATCTCATTAATTTGAGTGATATGGGCTAGCTGCAGGGTTACTGTTGACTGAAATGTAGGGGACCTTATAAGTATGCTACATATGTCTAGACTGGCTTTTCACTCCTTTCCTTTTCACTTTGAAATGGAGGAGTAGATGATGTAGATCAGGGTGGAAAAACATCTCATTTAATACATATACATTCCAGACAGAGAGGCAATAAATTGGGATAATACGTAAGGGTAAAGGTGTGTATACTTTCTATAGCTAGTGACTGTATGTCGGAGGGGCTCCTCGTTCCGTACTATGCAGTCAGGATAACAGTTAGAACCAGGGGTGGCAGAAAGGTGAGTGGAGGAGTGATATCACTGATGCTGACCCAGTCACCAAGCCCCCGCCCCATCCTGACATCACCCTGAGTCCTCTCTGACATATAGTTCTAGTGTCACCTGTCCTTTCTATAGACACTAATGTACTGTCTGTCTGCAAGGCTCCATGTCCCCTCCTACCCAGTAAGGACAATGGCAGGTAGAGAGGTGACTACAGGAGGGATGAAGGGGTGAATAGAGGAGGGATGAAGGGGTGACTAGACGAGGGATGAAGGGGTGAGTAGAGGAGGGATGAAGGGGTGACTAGACGAGGGATGAAGGGGTGAGTAGAGGAGGGATGAAGGGGTGACTACAGGAGGGATGAAGGGTTGAATAGAGGAGGGATGAAGGGGTGAATAGAGGGATGAAGGGGTGAATAGAGGAGGGATGAAGGGGTGACTAGAGGAGGGATGAAAGGGTTAGTAGAGGAGGGATGAAGGGGTGAATAGAGGAGGGATGAAGGGGTGAATAGAGGAGGGATGAAGGGGTGAATAGAGGAGGGATGAAGGGGTGAATAGAAGGATGAAGGGGTGACTAGAGGAGGGATGAAGGGATGACTAGAGGAGGGATGAAGGGGTGAATAGAGGAGGGATGAAGGGGTGAATAGAATGATGAAGGGGTGACAAGAGGAGGGATGAAGGGATGACTAGAGGAGGGATGAAGGGGTGACTAGAGGAGGGATGAAGGGGTGAGTAGAGGAGGGATGAAGGGGTGACTAGAGGAGGGATGAAGGGGTGACTAGAGGAGGGATGAAGGGGTGACTATAGGAGGGATGAAGGGGTGACTAGAGGAGGGATGAAGGGGTGACTAGAGGGGGGATGAAGGGGTGAATAGAGGAGGGATGAAGGGGTGAATAGAAGGATGAAGGGGTGACTAGAGGAGGGATGAAGGGGTGAGTAGAGGAGGGATGAAGGGGTGACTAGAGGAGGGATGAAGGGGTGACTAGAGGAGGGATGAAGGGGTGAATAGAAGGATGAAGGGGTGACTAGAGGAGGGATGAAGGGGTGACTAGAGGAGGGATGAAGGGGTGACTAGAGGAGGGATGAAGGGGTGAATAGAGGAGGGATGAAGGGGTGAATAGAGGAGGGATGAAGGGGTGAATAGAAGGATGAAGGGGTGACTAGAGGAGGGATGAAGGGATGACTAGAGGAGGGATGAAGGGGTGAATAGAGGAGGGATGAAGGGGTGAATAGAATGATGAAGGGGTGACAAGAGGAGGGATGAAGGGATGACTAGAGGAGGGATGAAGGGGTGACTAGAGGAGGGATGAAGGGGTGAATAGAGGAGGGATGAAGGGGTGAATAGAAGGATGAAGGGGTGACTAGAGGAGGGATGAAGGGGTGAGTAGAGGAGGGATGAAGGGGTGACTAGAGGAGGGATGAAGGGGTGACTAGAGGAGGGATGAAGGAATGAATAGAAGGATGAAGGGGTGACTAGAGGAGGGATGAAGGGGTGACTAGAGGAGGGATGAAGGGGTGACTAGAGGAGGGATGAAGGGGTGAATAGAGGAGGGATGAAGGGGTGAATAGAGGAGGGATGAAGGGGTGAATAGAAGGATGAAGGGGTGACTAGAGGAGGGATGAAGGGATGACTAGAGGAGGGATGAAGGGGTGAATAGAGGAGGGATGAAGGGGTGAATAGAATGATGAAGGGGTGACAAGAGGAGGGATGAAGGGATGACTAGAGGAGGGATGAAGGGGTGACTAGAGGAGGGATGAAGGGGTGACTAGAGGAGGGATGAAGGGGTGAGTAGAGGAGGGATGAAGGGGTGAGTAGAGGAGGGATGAAGGGGTGAGTAGAGGAGGGGTGAAGGGGTGACTAGAGGAGGGATGAAGGGGTGACTAGAGGAGGGATGAAGGGGTGACTAGAGGAGGGATGAAGGGGTGAATAGAGGAGGGATGAAGGGGTGAATAGAATGATGAAGGGGTGAGTAGAGGAGGGATGAAGGGGTGAGTAGAGGAGGGATGAAGGGGTGAATAGAGGAAGGATGAAGGGGTGACTAGAGGAGGGATGAAGGGGTGAGTAGAGGAGGGATGAAGGAGTGAATAGAGGAAGGATGAAGGGGTGACTAGAGGAGGGATGAAGGGGTGACTAGAGGAGGGATGAAGGGGTGACTAGAGGAGGGATGAAGGGGTGAATAGAGGAGGGATGAAGGGGTGAATAGAAGGATGAAGGGGTGAATAGAGGAGGGATGAAGGGGTGAATAGAAGGATGAAGGGGTGAATAGAATGATGAAGGGTTGAATAGAAGGATGAAGGGGTGAGTAGAGGGGGGATGAAGGGTTGAATAGAGGAGGGATGAAGGCTTGAATAGAGGAGGGATGAAGGGGTGAATAGAGGGATGAAATGTCACAGTGCCAACAGTAAGCTGTTTAATCTATAGTGTTTTATGAAGGACATATACACTGCAATCCCCCCCAACCCTCCAACTCAAACCCACTCAAAGTGCAGAGGTAGGCCCATTCAGGCTTACAGTGGGGTAGGAAGGCCAAAGTGTAGCCTATGGATCAGACCTGGCTATATCTCATCATGGAGAAGACAGGCCAGTGTATCCTATGGACAGACCTGGCTATATCTCATCATGGAGAAGACAGGCCATCCCTCTCTCTGGCTAGATCTCAATGTGGAGAAACAAAGGCAGCCTGTGGTTGAGGGCAGGTCTAGCTAGCCATCCTTCACAGTGGGTTAGGAAGACATCCTTCACAATGAAACCACAGTATAAGCAGCCTGTGGTTGAGGGCAGGTCTAGCTAGCTATCCTTCACAGTGGGTTAGGAAGCCATTCTTCACAGTGAGGCCACAGTATAGCAGCCTGTGGTTGAGGGCAGGTCTAGCTAGCCATCCTTCACAGTGGGTTAGGAAGCCATCCTTCACAGTGAGGCTACAGTATAGCAGCCTGTGGTTGAGGGCAGGTCTAGCTAACCATCCTTCACAGTGGGTTAGGAATGAAGGCCACAGTATAGCAGCCTGTTTCAGGGAAGGCTGGCTGGCAGACCATCCCTCACAGTGACTGAGCCTGGCACCGTAGCCTTGGCTGGGCATCGTGCCCCACCACATTAACAAAAGTGGAAAGGTGCCACTGAATCAGGGGCAGGGCTACTCACTGAGACACAATACATCACCCCTGGAGGAGAATATAGTGGGATATATATAGGACATCAACAGCATGACGCTATCCTAGCTATAGGACATCAACAGCATGATGCCATCCTAGCTATAGAACATCAACAGCATGACGCTATCCTAGCTATAGAACATCAACAGCATGACGCTATCCTAGCTATAGAACATCAACAGCATGATGCTATCCTAGCTATAGAACATCAACAGCATGACGCTATCCTAGCTATAGGACATCAACAGCATGATGCCATCCTAGCTATAGAACATCAACAGCATGATGCTATCCTAGCTATAGGACATCAACAGCATGATGCTATCCTAGCTATAGAACATCAACAGCATGACGCTATCCTAGCTATAGGACATCAACAGCATGATGCCATCCTAGCTATAGGACATCAACAGCATGACGCTATCCTAGCTATAGAACATCAACAGCATGACGCTATCCTAGCTATAGAACATCAACAGCATGATGCTATCCTAGCTATAGAACATCAACAGCATGACGCTATCCTAGCTATAGGACATCAACAGCATGACGCTATCCTAGCTATAGAACATCAACAGCATGACGCTATCCTAGCTATAGAACATCAACAGCATGATGCTATCCTAGCTATAGAACATCAACAGCATGACGCTATCCTAGCTATAGGACATCAACAGCATGATGCTATCCTAGCTATAGGACATCAACAGCATGACGCTATCCTAGCTATAGAACATCAACAGCATGACGCTATCCTAGCTATAGGACATCAACAGCATGATGCCATCCTAGCTATAGGACATCAACAGCATGACGCTATCCTAGCTATAGAACATCAACAGCATGACGCTATCCTAGCTATAGAACATCAACAGCATGATGCTATCCTAGCTATAGAACATCAACAGCATGACGCTATCCTAGCTATAGGACATCAACAGCATGACGCTATCCTAGCTATAGAACATCAACAGCATGACGCTATCCTAGCTATAGAACATCAACAGCATGATGCTATCCTAGCTATAGAACATCAACAGCATGACGCTATCCTAGCTATAGGACATCAACAGCATGATGCTATCCTAGCTATAGGACATCAACAGCATGACGCTATCCTAGCTATAGGACATCAACAGCATGATGCCATCCTAGCTATAGAACATCAACAGCATGACGCTATCCTAGCTATAGAACATCAACAGCATGACGCTATCCTAGCTATAGAACATCAACAGCATGATGCTATCCTAGCTATAGAACATCAACAGCATGACGCTATCCTAGCTATAGGACATCAACAGCATGATGCCATCCTAGCTATAGAACATCAACAGCATGATGCTATCCTAGCTATAGAACATCAACCGCATGATGCTATCCTAGCTATAGGACATCAACAGCATGATGCTATCCTAGCTATAGGACATCAACAGCATGATGCTATCCTAGCTATAGGACATCAACAGCATGATGCTATCCTAGCTATAGGACATCAACAGCATGATGCTATCCTAGCTATAGAACATCAACAGCATGACGCTATCCTAGCTATAGAACATCAACAGCATGATGCTATCCTAGCTATAGGACATCAACAGCATGATGCTATCCTAGCTATAGGACATCAACAGCATGATGCTATCCTAGCTATAGAACATCAACAGCATGATGCCATCCTAGCTATAGAACATCAACAGCATGATGCTATCCTAGCTATAGAACATCAACAGCATGATGCTATCCTAGCTATAGAACATCAACAGCATGATGCCATCCTAGCTATAGAACATCAACAGCATGACGCTATCCTAGCTATAGGACATCAACAGCATGATGCTATCCTAGCTATAGAACATCAACAGCATGATGCTATCCTAGCTATAGAACTAGAACATCAACAGCATGATGCTATCCTAGCTATAGAACATCAACAGCATGATGCTATCCTAGCTATAGAACATCAACAGCATGATGCTATCCTAGCTATAGAACATCAACAGCATGATGCCATCCTAGCTATAGAACATCAACAGCATGATGCCATCCTAGCTATAGGACATCAACAGCATGATGCCATCCTAGCTATAGGACATCAACAGCATGATGCTATCCTAGCTATAGGACATCAACAGCATGATGCTATCCTAGCTATAGAACATCAACAGCATGATGCTATCCTAGCTATAGAACTAGAACATCAACAGCATGATGCTATCCTAGCTATAGGACATCAACAGCATGATGCTATCCTAGCTATAGGACATCAACAGCATGACGCTATCCTAGCTATAGAACATCAACAGCATGATGCTATCCTAGCTATAGGACATCAACAGCATGATGCTATCCTAGCTATAGGACATCAACAGCATGATGCTATCCTAGCTATAGAACTAGGACTAAGTACAGTTGTCGTTATTTTTATAGTTTTATTGTCCTCTCCTGCTGTGGAAACCAACTAGAAGAGTGATTTCTCTCCTCACTGCTGGCGGCCGAACGCTCCTCTATTCTCACACACAGACACCACCGCTAACGACTCAGTTCTCAGTCTCCTCCAGTTAACGCCCTATAACCACTACACCAGTTAACGCCCTATAACCACTACACCAGTTAACGCCCTATAAACACTACACCAGTTAACGCCCTATAACCACTACACCAGTTAACGCCCTATAACCACTACACCAGTTAACGCCCTATAACCACTACACCAGTTAACGCCCTATAAACACTACACCAGTTAACGCCCTATAAACACTACACCAGTTAACGCCCTATAAACACTACACCAGTTAACGCCATATAAACACTACACCAGTTAACGCCCTATAAACACTACACAAGTTAACGTCCTATAACCACTACACCAGTTAACGTCCTATAACCACTACACCAGTTAACACCCTATAAACACTACACCAGTTAACGTCCTATAAACACTACACCAGTTAACGTCCTATAAACACTACACCAGTTAACGCCCTATAACCACTACACCAGTTAACGCCCTATAACCACTACACCAGTTAACGCCCTATAAACACTACACCAGTTAACGCCCTATAACCACTACACCAGTTAACGTCCTATAACCACTACACCAGTTAACGTCCTATAACCACTACACCAGTTAACGCCCTATAACCACTACACCAGTTAACGCCCTATAACCACTACACCAGTTAACGCCCTATAACCACTACACCAGTTAACGCCCTATAAACACTACACCAGTTAACGCCCTATAACCACTACACCAGTTAACGTCCTATAACCACTACAACAGTTAACGCCCTATAACCACGACACCAGTTAACGCCCTATAACCACTACACCAGTTAACGTCCTATAACCACTACACCAGTTAACACCCTATAAACACTACACCAGTTAACGTCCAATAACCACTACACCAGTTAACGTCCTATAACCACTACACCAGTTAACGTCCTATAAACACTACACCAGTTAACGTCCAATAACCACTACACCAGTTAACGCCCTATAACCACTACACCAGTTAACACCCTATAACCACTACACCAGTTAACGTCCTATAACCACTACACCAGTTAACGTCCTATAACCACTACACCAGTTAACGCCCTATAACCACTACACCAGTTAACGCCCTATAACCACTACACCAGTTAACGCCCTATAACCACTACACCAGTTAACGTCCTATAACCACTACACCAGTTAACGCCCTATAACCACTACACCAGTTAACGCCCTATAACCACTACACCAGTTAACGCCCTATAACCACGACACCAGTTAACGCCCTATAAACACTACACCAGTTAACGCCCTATAACCACTACACCAGTTAACGCCCTATAACCACTACACCAGTTAACGCCCTATAAACACTACACCAGTTAACGCCCTATAACCACTACACCAGTTAACGCCCTATAAACACTACACCAGTTAACGTCCTATAAACACTACACCAGTTAACGCCCTATAACCACTACACCAGTTAACGCCCTATAACCACTACACCAGTTAACGTCCTATAACCACTACACCAGTTAACGCCCTATAAACACTACACCAGTTAACGTCCTATAAACACTACACCAGTTAACGCCCTATAACCACTACACCAGTTAACGTCCTATAACCACTACACCAGTTAACGCCCTATAACCACGACACCAGTTAACATCCTATAAACACTACACCAGTTAACGTCCTATAACCACTACACCAGTTAACGTCCTATAAACACTACAACAGTTAACGCCCTATAACCACTACACCAGTTAACGCCCTATAAACACTACACCAGTTAACGCCCTATAAACACTACACCAGTTAACGCCCTATAAACACTACACCAGTTAACGTCCTATAACCACGACACCAGTTAACGTCCTATAAACACTACACCAGTTAACGTCCTATAAACACTACACCAGTTAACGTCCTATAACCACTACAACAGTTAACGCCCTATAACCACTACACCAGTTAACGCCCTATAAACACTACACCAGTTAACGCCCTATAAACACTACACCAGTTAACGTCCTATAACCACGACACCAGTTAACGTCCTATAAACACTACACCAGTTAACGTCCTATAAACACTACACCAGTTAACGTCCTATAACCACTACACCAGTTAACGCCCTATAACCACTACACCAGTTAACGCCCTATAACCACTACACCAGTTAACGCCCTATAACCACTACACCAGTTAACACCCTATAACCACTACACCAGTTAACGTCCTATAACCACTACACCAGTTAACGTCCTATAACCACTACACCAGTTAACGCCCTATAACCACTACACCAGTTAACGCCCTATAACCACTACACCAGTTAACGTCCTATAACCACTACACCAGTTAACGCCCTATCACCACTACACCAGTTAACGCCCTATAACCACTACACCAGTTAACGCCCTATAAACACTACACCAGTTAATTCTCACTCCTGTGTTATTCCAAGCGAGTTATAGCTGCAGTCAATTTGAGTATGCGTGATCAGAATCAAACTCAGACACAGATTTTCCCTAAACCTCAGGAGCATCCTTCTCCCCACCCAGTCAGCCAAACATTACACTACAATAATTATGTCACGTAATTCTGGACTTTCAGTTTTCTGTCAGATTGAAAACTACCATTTCCTGTTCTTTAATTACAGACAGGAAGTAATGAGGTGGCTGTCTCATTATCACGTCAGTGTCTACTTCCTGTATGATATGTTTTAATGAAACGCTCCGTTGGGTCGTCCAGACCAATCACTGCTGTGGTTATTAGAGTGAGAACACATTTAAACATACTGCTCCAAAACCTTCCTCAGTTCCACTGCTCGTTGGGATGAATTACTGGCCTCAAAAAAAGTTCTTATGAATTCGCTTAGAGAGAACATCTCTATTATTTCAATACGACTTTAAATGAAAGATCTTAAGCGCATTAACACACGTGGGTATCAGTGTTTGAAAAAAAGTGAGGTTCACAGGCAAATCTTGAGAGAAACATCAATAACTCCTCTCTAGTTTTTCTCCATCGGGGTTCCATCTTGAATCTTCACCCACCCACTCTACAGCATTTGGTTTCGATTGCAATCAGCAGTTTAAGCACCGGAAGGGCCTAATGTGTGTGTGTGTGTGTGTGTGTGTGTGTGTGTGTTAATGAGAGGTGAGTCCCTGGCCCAGACTAACCCATTTCCCTTCATTGAGCCATACACTTATTTAACTCTATAGGAACATGACCGATCACGTTTCAACACGTCATACTCTTTATCATAATGGAGTCATTTGTCAGCCCGGTAACCGGTACCCGTTTCTCACATCAATAAAGACCACAGGAATACGGTGCTATGCTGTTTCCATCCTTACTTACAGGCAATAACAGAAGTAGGTTTCACGCGCGTGCGCACACACACAGAAATGTTTTATCCCGTTTTTACTAAATCATTATTTTGTGGTTTCTACTAGTTATTTGAATGTTTGTGGTAAGCTAAAGCTAGCGTAGCATCTAGGTCATAAAATGCCAAAAGATTTGGCTGCTCTTGTAGAGAGCAGTATCACAAGGCATTTAACTGCGTCACGGCTGATATGAAAAGCAGGCTGTGGACTGAGGAACAATGGATAAGTGACATGGCTGAAGGAACACAGCAGTCTGTAATAGAACTATGGTATGTGTCTGTTCCTCTATAAACCAGGCTGTTCTAAATGTGTCTGTTCCTCTATAAACCTGGCTGTTCTAAATGTGTCTGTTCCTCCTAACCAGGCTGTTCTAAATGTGTCTGTTCCTCCTAACCAGGCTGTTCTAAATGTGTCTGTTCCTCTATAAACCTGGCTGTTCTAAATGTGTTTGTTCCTCCTAACCAGGCTGTTCTAAATGTGTCTGTTCCTCTATAAACCAGGCTGTTCTAAATGTGTCTGTTCCTCCTAACCAGGCTGTTCTAAATGTGTCTGTTCCTCTATAAACCTGGCTGTTCTAAATGTGTTTGTTCCTCCTAACCAGGCTGTTCTAAATGTGTCTGTTCCTCTATAAACCTGGCTGTTCTAAATGTGTATGTTCCTCCTAACCAGGCTGTTCTAAATGTGTCTGTTCCTCCTAACCAGGCTGTTCTAAATGTGTCTGTTCCTCTATAAACCTGGCTGTTCTAAATGTGTCTGTTCCTCCTAACCAGGCTGTTCTAAATGTGTCTGTTCCTCCTAACCAGGCTGTTCTAAATGTGTCTGTTCCTCCTAATCAGGCTGTTCTAAATGTGTCTGTTCCTCTATAAACCTGGCTGTTCTAAATGTGTCTGTTCCTCTATAAACCAGGCTGTTCTAAATGTGTCTGTTCCTCCTAACCAGGCTGTTCTAAATGTGTCTGTTCCTCTATAAACCAGGCTGTTCTAAATGTGTCTGTTCCTCCTAACCAGGCTGTTCTAAATGTGTCTGTTCCTCTATAAACCTGGCTGTTCTAAATGTGTCTGTTCCTCCTAACCAGGCTGTTCTAAATGTGTCTGTTCCTCCTAACCAGGCTGTTCTAAATGTGTCTGTTCCTCCTAACCAGGCTGTTCTAAATGTGTCTGTTCCTCTATAAACCTGGCTGTTCTAAATGTGTTTGTTCCTCCTAACCAGGCTGTTCTAAATGTGTCTGTTCCTCTATAAACCTGGCTGTTCTAAATGTGTCTGTTCCTCCTAACCAGGCTGTTCTAAATGTGTCTGTTCCTCCTAACCAGGCTGTTCTAAATGTGTCTGTTCCTCCTAACCAGGCTGTTCTAAATGTGTCTGTTCCTCTATAAACCTGGCTGTTCTAAATGTGTCTGTTCCTCTATAAACCTGGCTGTTCTAAATGTGTTTGTTCCTCCTAACCAGGCTGTTCTAAATGTGTCTGTTCCTCTATAAACCTGGCTGTTCTAAATGTGTCTGTTCCTCCTAACCAGGCTGTTCTAAATGTGTCTGTTCCTCCTAACCAGGCTGTTCTAAATGTGTCTGTTCCTCCTAACCAGGCTGTTCTAAATGTGTCTGTTCCTCTATAAACCTGGCTGTTCTAAATGTGTCTGTTTCTCTATAAACCAGGCTGTTCTAAATGTGTCTGTTCCTCTATAAACCAGGCTGTTCTAAATGTGTCTGTTCCTCTATAAACCAGGCTGTTCTAAATGTGTCTGTTCCTCCTAACCAGGCTGTTCTAAATGTGTCTGTTCCTCCTAACCAGGCTGTTCTAAATGTGTCTGTTCCTCTATAAACCAGGCTGTTCTAAATGTGTCTGTTCCTCCTAACCAGGCTGTTCTAAATGTGTCTGTTCCTCTATAAACCAGGCTGTTCTAAATCAGTTAGAGATTCAGCGCAGCGCAGGCCAGGCTGGAGAGAGCTGTGTGTGTGAGGATGTGTTGGTGTGATTAAGGATGGTGTGAAGATGTGAGAGAGAAGATGTGTGTGTGTGTGTGTGTGTGTGTGTGTGTGTATGCGTCCATGGAGGAAGACTGGGAGGAGAGGATACTCACGGGGTCCATAGAGTGGGGAAGGCTTCTCGTTCCTCCTGGCTGTACTCATTCAGTCTGCGAGGGATCTCTCTGGGCTGAGGCAGCTCCTCTGTCAGGTTCATAAGGATGTCCTCAGGAAGATCCTACCATACAATTACATACAACAAAGCCATTTCATGGATCTGTATGACACCTAGCTATAGCAAAGGAACACAGTCTTGGGTTTGTAGGTGTCTTCACTTCTCAGAGAGGGAAAACACACATGGGTGGGAGAGGTGCAGGTCAATGGAAAATAAGACTTTTACATTTACATACCGTATTATGGGCATAGAAGCTAGACTGGGACTAGTCTTTTCTAAATGCTTTACCACAATGGAAACAAGTCAGACTTGTGTTATCATTGATATTTCTATGTCCGTTCTGCTTGTTCTTGGCTGTATATGTAGTCATTTAAAATTATTAAGCAAATTCAATCAACATGTCAGACATATTCCCTCCACAACAGGGGAATAAAGAGCAGTTATTTTATCTTCAGGGAAGAGGTGGTGTGTGGCGTCATTCTTTTACTAAAACTTCCCGTTTCATTTTCACACAATATTAGATGTCAAAGTCTTAAAGACAAGTCTTACATCTTCAGGGAAGAGGTGTAACCGTTGCATCATGGTCCTTCTGGAGAGGTTCCTAGGCAGCATCCCATATACTGCCAGCTTTACTATCTGTTGTTGAAGAGGAAGAAGAAGAAATCATTGATACATCACTTGGATAGGCTACTTAGGTTGTGTCCCAAAATGGCACCCTAGTGCACTATATAGGGAATAGGGTGCTATTTGGGACACCCTTAACACAGACAGGCGTTTGATGTAAGACTGTTGGATCAGGGTTGTCATGTTTACATCTCTAGAGAGGAGCAAGGTCGAGGTCCATCATTGAGCCATCTTTAATATGTCTCCAGTGGTGACCAGTGGAGGTCCTGTTAGGTCCAGGGAGGTATACTACAAAGCAAGATCAATGAGTTAGCCAGCTAACTTCCCTAATTTGTTTTTAGAAAGATATACTTGAAATGGGCATGGTCTAATTGAACCAACAACCAAAAACATATCTCTAAGTTTAGCTTTCTTAATGTGCTAGGTTTAAACAATATGGTAATATCTCCACCTTACCCTCCGCTTGTTAATGTAGATAGTAAAGAGTACTGAGCAGTCTCCCCTGTAGACAACTTTATAGACCCCTTTAATATTCTCCTAACCTCATCTAAACAGTCTGGTTTTATTCCTCGTATCCCTCCCTCACCCTGTGGTGTGAAACATATTCAGTGTTCCTTGGAGCCATGTGTCACGATCGCCAACTGGTAGCAAAGAATTTAGAAATAAATTGTGTTATCCTTCAACTGAGACCCTGAATGTGCTGTGCCACAACCCCTCCTCTCTTCCCTAGTTTCCTTCTCCAGTCTTTCCCTGTTCCTCCCCTCCCTACTCCCGTTGGCAAACCGACCAGAAAAATGACATGTTATTCCTACATAACCGTCCACCACTCAAATCCAACCTCTGCAATAAGAATACCACGTGAGGAGAAGAAAAATCTAAAATGTCACAAAGAAGTGAAAATCTCTTCATATTTGACTTTTTCCTCTCACCTACCATTTCCAGCTGAATCCCTTCATACATATCTATCCCCTGTGAAAATTCATCAGTCCTATTCCTGTTAAATGACGACCGTGGTGTGTGGATGACGGATGTGTGTTGTATAGGGACACCATTCGTCACCACGGCTACAGAAGGTGGATGTCAACCCCAACGTGATCATTACCCACAATTACCTCTGATAGATTCTCCCCCCCACTGGAATAACTCAGCTAGAGACACGCATCCATCTCATTAATGGAGGTTTAACGTGCCAGAGAAGCCTGAGGAGGGCTGGAGAGGGATGGGGGGGGGGGGGGGTGGGGGGGGGGGGGGGGCAGGGCTGGGGAGGAGCGCTGAGGTGAGGGATGAGGACAGTTAGGGAGAGGTGGGCTGGGGGAGAGAGGAGGCCTGGGGAGGTTTGGAGAGGGCTAGGGGGGGGCGATGAGGGTTGAGAGGCTGCAGGCCAGAACTGGGGAGAGGCAGGCAGGCAGTCGGCCAGGCCTTGGAGCTCTGGCCTGGGCCATTCAGCTATACAGTATGGAACTGGGGTAGGAGAACATGTGGCTGTTCTGTTCTCTGGGCAGGGCTAGGATAGGATAACATGTGGCTGTTCTGTTCTCTGGGCAGGGCTAGGATAGGATAACATGTGGCTGTTCTGGTCTCTGGGCTGGGGTAGGATAACATGTGGCTGTTCTGTTCTCTGGGCAGGGCTAGGATAGGATAACATGTGGCTGTTCTGGTCTCTGGGCTGGGGTAGGATAACATGTGGCTGTTCTGTTCTCTGGGCAGGGCTAGGATAGGATAACATGTGGCTGTTCTGTTCTCTGGGCAGGGCTAGGATAGGATAACATGTGGCTGTTCTGTTCTCTGGGCAGGGCTAGGATAACATGTGGCTGTTCTGGTCTCTGGGCTGGGGTAGGATAACATGTGGCTGTTCTGTTCTCCCTTCCTGCTACGCCATCACTGAGGGGGATGCCCCTCACACACTATCCCTCATGTTTAAACTTTGGGAGATAGACTTACGGAAAGGGAACATGTATCACTTCAATGAAAAGGCAGGTGTAAATAAAAGCTAGGTTTATTGTAATGTAGGGAGTAGGATCAGTGCACTGCTAGGAACTAAATAGATGAGTCACTACAATTGGAAAAGGGAGGATTAATGTACACTACCAGTCAAAAGTTTGGACACACCTACTCATTCAAGGGTTTTTCTTTATTTTTACTATTTTCTACATTGTAGAATAATAGTGAAGACATCAAAACTATGAAATAACACATATGGAATCATGTAGTAACCAAAGTGTTAAACAAATTCTTCAAATAGCCACCCTTTACCTTGATGACAGCTTTACACACTCTTGGCATTCTCTCAACCAGCTTCAAGAGGAATGCTTTTCCAACAATCTTGAAGGAGTTCTCACATATGCTGAACACTTGTTGGCTGCTTTTCCTTCACTCTGCGGTCCAACTCATCCCAAACAATTGGGTTGAGATCGGGTGATTGTGGAGGCCAGGTCATCTGATGCAGGACTCCATCACTCTCCTTGTTGGTCAAATAGCCCTTACACAGCCTGGAGGTGTGTTTTGGGTCATTATCCTGTTAAGCTAAGCGGGACACTAATCCGGACTACAGCTCAGCGTTCAACACCATAGTGCCCACAAAGCTCATCACTAAGCTTAGCTTAAGGTACATTTAATTAATGTATATGTAGGCTTAGCTATAGGTACATTTCGTCAGTTAACCACTTGGGACGGCACTGTTGAAACATTCATGTATTTGAGGCAACACAAACAAAACATTATTCAGACCATCCATCTAAATAAGAGCAATGCCAATGTGCTCTAAGGCAGAGGAGAGAAAACATATAGCCGAATTCAAGCCGAAATGGGTTTAGTTTATTCCTTGAAAAGTTAATCTCTGGGTTGCAATAAGCTCTGCTGCTGTTCCTTTATCTTCCTGCACACCCCAGATTCCAGTAGACATTCTCCTGAAGGTGTAATAGTCTGACAGACCTGTACCAGCACAAGATGCTGCGTCTGTGATAATACACAAGTGTGTCTGTCTGAAAACAACACTTCGAAAATCCTCCCTGATGATTCTGGAGCAGAACACTACCTCTCTGGAACCAGAGGGATGGGAGACTTACAAGGACAGGAGTATTAATACACCATAATTCATTCTTTCCCAGCGAGCCATTTGTAACGTTTTTATAGACAAAACACGTCACGCAACTGTGGGACAGCTCATATTTCATCAAATAAATAAAAATCAATACATAAATGCGATGCAAAATGCAACTGCTACCTGAATGCCATGCAAGTCTGACATGTTGATGACTTATGAAATGCAGCTTTAGCTAGGCCTAGGAAGGAAACTTTAAAGGCTGAAGTTACTGTCTAGGTACACCTGAGAGGACAGTGTTTATTCCGGGTTTCCAAACAGACTGCAGTAGCACACAAATAAACAATAGCTAACTCACCAGCCAGTTTATTAGGTACACCACCCTGTTCACGAGGCCACGGCTTGCTATATAAAGCAGGCAGACAGGCATCCAGTTACTGTTCGACTGAACGTCAGAATGGGCAAAACGAGTGACCTAAGCGACTTTGAGCGTGGTATGATTGTCGGTGCCAGGCACGTCGGATCCAGTATCTCAGAAACGTCCGCCCTCCTGGGCTTTTCACTCACGACAGTGTCTAGAGTTTACTGAGAAATGGTGCGACAAACAAAAAACATCCAGTCAGTGGCAGTCCTGTGGGCGTAAACAGCTCGTTGATGAAAGGTCGAAGGAGAATGGCAAGAATTGTGCAAGCTAACAGGCAGCCCACAAACAGACAACGGCAAAGTACAACAGTGGTGTGCAGAACGGCATTTCGGAAATGCACAACTCGTCAATCCTTGTCATGGACTATTGTAGCAGACGACCACACCGGGTTCCACTCCTATCAGCTTAGAACAAGAAACAGAGGCTCCAGTAGTCACACGATCACAAACACTGGACAACTGAGGAGTGGAAAAACATTCCCTGGTCTGACAAATCCTAGTTCCTGATGCGTCATGCTGATGGCAGAGTCAGGATTTGGCGTAAACTGCATGAGTCCATGGACCCATCCTGCCTGGTGTCAACGGTACAAGCTGGAGGTCGTGGTGTACCGCCATCCAATCTACAGCAACTGCGTGATGCCATCGCGTCAGCATGGACCAACATCCCTTTGGAACTTTCCCAAAGAATTCCAGCCGTTCCGGAGGCAAAGGGCGATCCGACTCGGTACTAGATGGGTGTACCTAATAAACTGACTCAAAATACTTACCGCTTTGGGGTCTTTCAAATGTAGCTGGGTGGCTGTGACTTGTTTAAATCCACCGGGAAACCTTTGGGAAAGAAACAAAGCTGAATTTAGAGGAAGACACACTTTGGTATGACAAATCAACTTTACACACATATGCTTAGTCAACCACATCACTCATTACACAGATCAGTTCACAGGCTCCACGTTTCAATGAAGTTCTCCTTGACTGATGAGTAAACACAGGTACAGAATAACACTCCTTTGTGTTCAGACAGTCTGATCAAGACCTTACTGGGTGTGGGAGGAGTAGACCTTCTGTTCCCATTTGTTCCCAGAGAAGGCTATGTGTCTGGTGTTCATGACTACTACATGATCTCCAACATCACCTGAGGAACACAGAGACACACGCTCATGATAAAGATCACAAACTTTATAGAAACACATTTTGCTGACACGTTACAATGGATGTCCTTAGCTCCTTTTAAAAGATTATCAAGGAATGCAGGAAAAGATTCATAATTCAAATGCCACCAAGTAGTTTCTGAATTAGATATGGAGAGAGAATTATAGATGACTTTCTAACTCCTCTCCATCACTCTCTACTTAAGCAGATATACACTTTGGGAAAGGGAACATGTATCACTTCAATGAAAAGGCAGGTGTAAATAAAAGCTAGGTTTATTGTAATGTAAGGGAGGAGGATCAGTGCACCGCTAGGAACTAAATAGATGAGTCACTACAACTGGAAAAGGGAGGATTAATGTACACTACCAGTCAAACGTTTGGACACACCTACTCATTCAAGGATTCTTCTTTATTTTTTTACTATTTTCTACATTGTAGAATAATAGTGAAGACATCAAATCTATGCAATAACACATAAGGAATCATGTAGTAAACAAAAAAAGTGTTCAACAAATCAAAAAAATATATGTTATATTTGAGATTCTTCAAATAGCCACCCTTTGCCTTGATGACAGCTTTGCACACTGTGAAGCATTTAAAACGTTTGACTGGTAACGTATAAAACACCAACAGTAAACCCTTCTTAGGTTGAATGGTCGTTCAACAACGAGCAGATCACATTTAATAGAATAGGTCAAACAGGGTCATAGAATAGGTCAAACAGGGTCATAGAATAGGTCAAACAGGGTCATAGAATAGGTCAAACAGGGTCAAACAATAAGCCCCCTTCACTCTCCAGCATTCCAGCAGTTAACAGAGCACAGCACCAGGGATGAGGGGAAAGTGGACATGTTTCTCTATCCCTCAGGGTCCACACACACGTACCTCTACATCCAGGTGTAGAGGCATTCACCTCACACAGTCAAATCAAACTCAAATAGTGTGAAGAGCCACAGGTTTTGAAAGAAGGCTGAAGGCGGTTGATGAAAAATAAGTGGTGGGTTCCATCTGAGCCCTCTGTTTACGTGCATAGTTGGGACCTATTGGTTTCATAGTGATCCTTTAGCGCCACCATGTGGTCATTGTTATGGCTGCAAAAAACCCAGCTCAGAATATGTCCTTGCTCAAATTAAAATCAAATCCACTTTTATTTGTCACACGCGCCGAACACAAGTGTAGACCTTACCGTGAGATGCTTACTTACAAGCCCTTAACCTACAATGCAGTTCAATAATTATTTACTAAATAAAGTAAAAAATGTAATAAAGTTACACAATAAAATAACAATAACGAGGCTATGTACAGGGGTACCGGTACCGAGTCAATGTGCGGGGGTACAGGTTAGTCGAGGTCATTTGTACATGTACGTAGGGGTAAAGTGACTATGCATAGATAATTAACAGAGAGTAGCAGCAGTGTAAAAACAGGGGGGGGGGGGGGGGGGGGGGTCAATGTAAATAGTCCGGGTGGCCATTTGATTAATTGTCCAGCAGTCTAATGGCTTGGGGGACGCTGTTAAGGAGCCTTTTGGACCTAGACTTGGCGCTCTGGTACCGCTTGCCGTGTGGTAGCAGAGAGAACAGTCTATGACTTGGGTGACTGGAGACTTTGACAATTTTTTGGGCTTCCCTCTGACACAGCCTAGTATATAGGTCCTGGATGGCAGGAAGCTGTAGCGCCGTACGGTCAGATGCCGAGCAATTGCCATACCAGGCGGTGATGCAACCGGTCTGGATCCTCTCGATGGTGCAGCTGTACAACTTTTTGAAGATCTGGGGACCCATGCCAAATATTTTCAGTCTCCTTAGGGGGAAAAGGCGTTGCGCCCTCTTCATGACTGTCTTGGTGTGTTTGGACCATGATAGTTTGTTGGTGATGTGGACACCAAGAAACTTGAAACTCTCGACTGCTCCAATACAGTCCCGTCAATGTGAATGGGGGCGTGTTCGGCCCTCCTTTTCCTGTAGTCCTCGATCAGCTCCTTTGTCTTGCTCACGTTGAGGGAGAGGTTGTTTTCCTGGCACCACACTGCCAGGTCTCTGACCTACTCCCTATAAGCTGTCCAGGATCCAGTTGCAGAGGGAGGTGTTTAGTCCCAGGGTCCTTAGCTTAGGGATGAGCTTTGTGGGCACTATGGTGTTGAACTGAGCTGTAGTCAATGAACAGCATTCTCACATAGGTGTTCCTTTTGTCCAGGTGGGAAAGGGTAGTGTGGAGTGCGATTGAGATTGCATAATCTGTGGATCTGTTGGGGCGGTATGCGAATTGGAGTGGGTCTAGGGTTTCCAGGATGATGGTGTTGATGTGAGCCATGACCAGTCTTTCAAAGCACTTCATGGCTACCGATGTGAGTGCTACGGGGCGGTAGTCATTTAGGCATGTTACCTTCGCTTTCTTGGGCACAGGGACTATGGTGGTCTGCTTGAAACATGTAGGTATTACAGACTCAGTCAGGGAGAGGTTGAAAATGTCAGTGAAGACACTGCCAGTTGGTCCGCGCATGCTCTGAGTACACATCCTGGTAATCTGTCTGGCCCTGCGGCCTTGTGAATGTTGACCTGTTTAAAGGTCTTGCTCACATCGGCTACGGAGAGCGTGATCACACAGTCGTCCAGAACAGCTGGTGCTCTCATGCATGCTTCAGTGTTTTGCTTGCCTCGAAGCGAGCATAAAAGGCATTTAGCCCGTCTGGTAGGCTCGCGTCACTGGGCAGCTCATGGCTGGGTTTCCCTTTGTAGTCTCTAATAGTTTGTAAGCCCTGCCAAATCCGACGCGCGTCAGAGCTGGTGTAGTAGGATTCAATCGTAGTCCTGTATTGACGCTTTGCCTGTTTGATGGTTCATCTGAATGCATAGCGGGATTTCTTATAAGCGTCCGTATTAGTGTCACGCTCCTTGAAAGCGGCAGCTCTAGCCTTTAGCTCGGTGCGGATGTTGCCTGTAATCCATGGCTTCTGGTTGGGATGTGTACGTATGGTCACTGTGGGGATGACGTCGTCGATGCACTTATTGATGAAGCCAGTGACTGATGTGGTATACTCCTCAATGCCATTGGATGAATCCCGGAACATATTCTAGTCTGTGCTAGCAAAACAGTCCTGTAGCGTAGCATCCGCGTCATCTGACCACTTCAGTATTGAGCGAGTCACTGGTACTTCCTGCTTTAGTTTTTACTTGTAAGCAGGAATCAGGAGGATTTTTTATGGTCAGATTTGCCAAATGGAGGGCGAGGGAGAGCTTTGTATGTGTCTCCATGTGTGGAGTAAAGGTGGTCTAGAGTTTTTATTCCTCTGGTTGACATGCTGGTAGAAATTAGGTAGAACGGATTTAAATTGGCCTGCATTAAAGTCCCCGGCCACTAGGAGTGCCACTTCTGGATGAGCCTTTTCTTGTTTGCTTATGGCCTTATACAGCTCGTTGAGTGTGGTCTTAGTGCCAGCATCGGTTTGTGGTGGTGAATAGACGGCTATGAAAAATATAGAGGAAAACTCTCTTGGTAGATAGTGTGGTCTACAGCTTATCATGAGGTACTCTACCTCAGGCGAGCAATACCTAGAGACTTCCTTAATATTAGAAATCACGCACCAGCTGTTATTGACAAATAGACACACACCACCACCCCTCGTCTTACCGGACGTAGCTGTT
>NC_140000.1:887726-895226 GCF_964263955.1 Coregonus lavaretus | reverse complement strand
GGTTTATACAAATATTTTGACTGTTGTATCCATATACTTGACCACTAGGGGGCATATGTTAGTAAATCTGCAAAAGAAAGAAAGAAAAAACGCAAGTGAAAGGAAAGTAGGTGTATTAAATATTACAATATGATGTACAGTGCATTCGGAAAGTATTCAGACCCGTTGACTTTTTCCACATTTTGTTATGTTACAGCCTTATTCTAAAATTGATTAAATTGATTTTTTTCCTCATCAATCTACACACAATACCCCATAATGACAAGGCAAAAACAAGTTGTTAGATTTTTTTGCAAATTTATTAAAAATAAAAAAACATATCACATTTAGATAAGAATTCAGACCCTTTACTCAGCACCTTTGGCAGCGATTACAGCCTTGAGTCTTCTTGGGTATGACGCTACAAGCTTGGCACACCTGTATTTGGGGAGTTTCTCCCATTCTTCTCTGCAAATCCTCTCAAGCTCTGTCAACTTGGATGGGGAGCGTCGCTGCACAGCTATTTTCAGGTCTCCAGAGATGTTCGATCAGGTTCAAGTCCGGGCTCTGGCTGGGCCACTCAAGGACATTCAGAGACTTGTCCCGAAGCCACTCCTGCGTTGTCTTGGCTGTGTACATAGGGTCGTTGTCCTGTTGGAAGGTGAACCTTCGCCCCAGTCTGAGGTCCTGAGTGCTCTGGAGTAGGTTTTCATCAAGGATCTCTCTGTACTTTGCTCCGTTCATCTTTGCCTCGATCCTGACTAGTCTCCTAGTCCCTGCCGCTGAAATACATCCCCACAGCATGATGCTGCCACCACCATGCTTAACCGTAGGAATGGTGCCAGGTTTCCTCCAGACGTGACGCTTGGCATTCAGGCCAAATAATTCAATCTTGTTTTCATCAGACCAGAGAATCTTGTTTCTAATGGTCTGAGAGTCCTTTAGGTGCCTTTTTGCAAACTCCAAGCTGGTTGTCATGTGCCTTTTACTGAGGAGTGGCTTCCACAGAGGAACTCTGGAGCTCTGTCATAGTGACCATCAGGTTCACCTCCCTGACCAAGGCCCTTCTCCCCCGATTGCTCAGTTTGGCCAGGCAGCCAGCTCTAGGAAGAGTCTTGGTGGTTCCAAACTTATTCCATTTAAGAAGGATGGAGGCCACTGTGTTCTTGGGGACCTTCAATGTTGCAGAAATTGTCTACAGACAATTCCTTCGACCTCATGGCTTGGTTTTTGCTCTGACATGCACTGTCAACTGAAGACCTTACAGGTGTGTGCCTTTCCAAATCATGTCCAATCAATTGAATTTACCACAGGTGGACTCCAATCAAGTGTTAGAAACATCTCAAGGATGATCAATGGAAACAGGATGCACCTGAGCTCAATTTCGAGTCTCATAGCAAAGGGTCTGAATACTTATGTAAATAAGGTATTTCTGTTTTTTATATTTAATAAATGTGCAAACATTTCTAAAAACTTGTTTTCGCTTTGTCATTATGGGGTATTGTGTGTAGATTGATGGGGAAAATATGTAATTTAATCCATTTTAGAATAAGGCTGTAACATAACAAAATGTGGAAAAAGGGAAGGGGTCTGAATACTTTCCGAATGCACTGTAGATTATGCTGCCCTGGGAGAATGTATAGGGGTCATGTGTGGGTCAGGGTGCTCAGTGTGTGCCAAGCCTAGGGCTGTAATGAAGGGCTGCTCTGTCTGGAGGCCTTGCTGGGCCTGGGGTCAGGGTGCTCAGTGTGTGCCAAGCCTAGGGCTGTAATGAAGGGCTGCTCTGTCTGGAGGCCTTGCTGGGCCTGGGGTCAGGGTGCTCAGTGTGTGCCAAGCCTAGGGCTGTAATGAAGGGCTGCTCTGTCTGGAGGCCTTGCTGGGCCTGGGGTCAGGGTGCTCAGTGTGTGCCAAGCCTAGGGCTGTAATGAAGGGCTGCTCTGTCTGGAGGCCTTGCTGGGCCTGGGGTCAGGGTGCTCAGTGTGTGCCAAGCCTAGGGCTGTAATGAAGGGCTGCTCTGTCTGGAGGCCTTGCTGGGCCTGGGGTCAGGGTGCTCAGTGTGTGCCAAGCCTAGGGCTGTAATGAAGGGCTGCTCTGTCTGGAGGCCTTGCTGGTCCTGGGGTCAGGGGTTAAAGGCCTAATGACTAATCCAGAGCCCCCTGGCACTCAGGACAACAGCCAGGGTTACTCATCCCCTCACCCAGCCCCCTGGCACTCAGGACAACAGCCAGGGTTACTCATCCCCTCACCCAGCCCCCTGGCACTCAGGACAACAGCCAGGGTTACTAATCCCCTCACCCAGCCCCCTGGCACTCAGGACAACAGCCAGGGTTACTAATCCCCTCACCCAGCCCCCTGGCACTCAGGACAACAGCCAGGGTTACTAATCCCCTCACCCAGCCCCCTGGCACTCAGGACAACAGCCAGGGTTACTAATCCCCTCACCCAGCCCCCTGGCACTCAGGACAACAGCCAGGGTTACTCATCCCCTCACCCAGCCCCCTGGCACTCAGGACAACAGCCAGGGTTACTAATCCCCTCACCCAGCCCCCTGGCACTCAGGACAACAGCCAGGGTTACTAATCCCCTCACCCAGCCCCCTGGCACTCAGGACAACAGCCAGGGTTACTAATCCCCTCACCCAGCCCCCTGGCACTCAGGACAACAGCCAGGGTTACTCATCCCCTCACCCAGCCCCCTGGCACTCAGGACAACAGCCAGGGTTACTAATCCCCTCACCCAGCCCCCTGGCACTCAGGACAACAGCCAGGGTTACTCATCCCCTCACCCAGCCCCCTGGCACTCAGGACAACAGCCAGGGTTACTCATCCCCTCACCCAGCCCCCTGGCACTCAGGACAACAGCCAGGGTTACTAATCCCCTCACCCAGCCCCCTGGCACTCAGGACAACAGCCAGGGTTACTCATCCCCTCACCCAGCCCCCTGGCACACAGGACAACAGCCAGGGTTACTAATCCCCTCACCCAGCCCCCTGGCACTCAGGACAACAGCCAGGGTTACTCATCCCCTCACCCAGCCCCCTGGCACTCAGGACAACAGCCAGGGTTACTCATCCCCTCACCCAGCCCCCTGGCACACAGGACAACAGCCAGGGTTACTCATCCCCTCACCCAGCCCCCTGGCACTCAGGACAACAGCCAGGGTTACTCATCCCCTCACCCAGCCCCCTGGCACACAGGACAACAGCCAGGGTTACTCATCCCCTCACCCAGCCCCCTGGCACACAGGACAACAGCCAGGGTTACTCATCCCCTCACCCAGCCCCCTGGCACTCAGGACAACAGCCAGGGTTACTCATCCCCTCACCCAGCCCCCTGGCACTCAGGACAACAGCCAGGGTTACTCATCCCCTCACCCAGCCCCCTGGCACTCAGGACAACAGCCAGGGTTACTCATCCCCTCACCCAGCCCCCTGGCACACAGGACAACAGCCAGGGTTACTCATCCCCTCACCCAGCCCCCTGGCACACAGGACAACAGCCAGGGTTACTCATCCCCTCACCCAGCCCCCTGGCACTCAGGACAACAGCCAGGGTTACTCATCCCCTCACCCAGCCCCCTGGCACTCAGGACAACAGCCAGGGTTACTCATCCCCTCACCCAGCCCCCTGGCACACAGGACAACAGCCAGGGTTACTCATCCCCTCACCCAGCCCCCTGGCACTCAGGACAACAGCCAGGGTTACTCATCCCCTCACCCAGCCCCCTGGCACTCAGGACAACAGCCAGGGTTACTCATCCCCTCACCCAGCCCCCTGGCACTCAGGACAACAGCCAGGGTTACTAATCCCCTCACCCAGCCCCCTGGCACTCAGGACAACAGCCAGGGTTACTAATCCCCTCACCCAGCCCCCTGGCACTCAGGACAACAGCCAGGGTTACTAATCCCCTCACCCAGCCCCCTGGCACTCAGGACAACAGCCAGGGTTACTCATCCCCTCACCCAGCCCCCTGGCACTCAGGACAACAGCCAGGGTTACTCATCCCCTCACCCAGCCCCCTGGCACTCAGGACAACAGCCAGGGTTACTCATCCCCTCACCCAGCCCCCTGGCACTCAGGACAACAGCCAGGGTTACTCATCCCCTCACCCAGCCCCCTGGCACTCAGGACAACAGCCAGGGTTACTCATCCCCTCACCCAGCCCCCTGGCACTCAGGACAACAGCCAGGGTTACTCATCCCCTCACCCAGCCCCCTGGCACTCAGGACAACAGCCAGGGTTACTAATCCCCTCACCCAGCCCCCTGGCACTCAGGACAACAGCCAGGGTTACTCATCCCCTCACCCAGCCCCCTGGCACTCAGGACAACAGCCAGGGTTACTAATCCCCTCACCCAGCCCCCTGGCACTCAGGACAACAGCCAGGGTTACTAATCCCCTCACCCAGCCCCCTGGCACTCAGGACAACAGCCAGGGTTACTCATCCCCTCACCCAGCCCCCTGGCACTCAGGACAACAGCCAGGGTTACTAATCCCCTCACCCAGCCCCCTGGCACTCAGGACAACAGCCAGGGTTACTCATCCCCTCACCCAGCCCCCTGGCACTCAGGACAACAGCCAGGGTTACTCATCTCCTCACCCAGCCCCCTGGCACTCAGGACAACAGCCAGGGTTACTCATCCCCTCACCCAGCCCCCTGGCACTCAGGACAACAGCCAGGGTTACTCATCCCCTCACCCAGCCCCCTGACTGGGACACAGAGGGGGCATGAGAACCGGCTGTGCCCGACCCTGAACCCAAACCCCAGTCTCGACCAATACTTTTATGACTCAGCCGTTATTGATTGCAGATCCGCCGTCTTGGCAATGCTTGTGCTCAGTGAGAGTTGATAGACGTGTTGTGAATTTAGCCTTTTTAATGTTCTTTGATTTAGAGTATATTTTTGCAAGTCAAAGATCACACATTTTAGATCTGTAACTTTACAACACAACTTCCTCCTCTAGAGTTTACTGTTCCCTTACATCTTTCAGAAGACATCAGCTCAGCTGTCACTGTTACAACGTAATTAGGTTTTTCAATAGGAATATACATTAATTCCTTTGGGACATTGACAGTGCTGTAGCTACATTTGAGGACACTGAGGTCCGGACCTTGGTAATTTTTTCTAATTAATAAAATACTAATGTATTTTTTTAGGAACTCAGTCGGGGTTTCAATTTACTGTTGAGAGTTAGAATAGTAGAATACACAAGGTGCAGTTTCTTAACTTGGTAGTGCATCGGAAGTTTTTGTTATGTTTTAATGTCACTCACTGACAGTCACTCAATTAGCCCATGTCAGTTAAAAATGTATCAATTTTTTTTATTGGTAAGTTAGTCTATCCAGATATCTAAACTTGTAGTAATCATGGCCGAAATACCCACCGGACACGCATGGAACGTGCCCAGGGGCCCTGACCTCCAGGGAGCCCCCATTTTTTTTTTTTTTTTTTTGTCACTCACTCAAATATTGTGTTAACATGGCAAAAATGTGTAGAATTGCAGAAAATGTGCTTGTAAAACTGCAACAAAAATAAGTTATGTAAAGAAAATGTATTCGTTTACCTTTTGTTCGTAAGTTACTTTTCCTGCTAACAGATCCCTCTGATCCCAGTGCTGATCCCTCTGTATGTATTAAATGATCGTTTTTAATCCCGGTGCTGAGTTAATGTGTAGCGGCTAATTGTATTGCTAATAGGGAATGTGTTTGTAGATCGACTCAATGAATGAAGCTACAGCCACTAGTGCTGAGCGATTAACTGAAATGTCTGTTATTTTTAGGTTTTTAAACAACTAAGTGACCAATATCTGTTCAATTATTTGAATTCCATTTTCGTTCGTTTTTTTCCTGTGAGCTCAATGCGCAGTTTCTCTAGAGATAAATCAGATCAAGCCCAACTGCGATGTAGAGTTGTAGTTTCCAACAGGCCAATATTCTGCATAATTTAGCGCAGAAAACATGTTAATTAACTACAATGACCATAATCCATTGCATGCCTACTTGTCCGGTCTGTGTGGTGCAGACATGGAGAGGGAGAGAAGAGACAGAACGCGCGATCGAGAGGGACAGAGAGCAGTTGCTTTGCAAAGGTATCTCTATCTGAAAATACATGATCTAAGTGATTGATAGTTGGTATTCAGCAGTCATAAAAGTATGCCTTATTTACTTTGAAGAACTACTAAAATAGTGATTTAGTCAGACAGCAGCTCTATAGAGATGAGATGATGACTTGGAAATAAATAATAGTCATCAAATAAAACAAATGTAATATACACAACTGAAATATTTTATTAAAGTAAAGTAATGTGAATAAATGATGGTTAATAAGTGATAATCAGTAATGGGCAGTCACTACCATCATGGGACTTGTAATAATTATTTTATTCTGTGTTGTTCTAGCATTCAACCCCCACAATGCATAGTGCATGTTACACAAAATAATCAACATCGAAAATCGTGATTTATTTTTAAATAATGAAACTGAACCGACCTCAAAATGCACTAATCGCTCAGCACAACCAATGGGATAATGGCTGGGATGATTTTTGCTTCTTTTGCAGTTCTCCAAATAGCATTTTAGAAAGAAATGCAGTAAATTAGCTTCAACATTCTTAACATTTCTTGGAAATACCTCCGGGACCCCACTAAAACAGACCCTGTACATTGATTACAATGAGAACAGGCTCTCTTGGGAAATCTCTGTTCTAAGATGGAAACCCAGTTTTGAGTTCACTAAAGATGTTGTCCTATTTAAAAGATGTTGTCCTATTTATGTCTCCTGTCCTGTCTAACAGTTTGCCTCTGAGGTGAGGTTTGAAGGTTTCTCCCTCAGAGCCCAGGATAGAGGGAACAGCCTGCTGCCTTCTGATCCAGACTCCCAGACCAGCTCTAACCACAAGCTACACTCGGAGGTGAGTAGTCCTATCCTACCCTACCTCCAACCTTCCAGTTCTACCTGCTACTGACTCACTGTCCTACCCTACCTCCAACCTTCCAGTTCTACCTGCTACTGACTCACTGTCCTACCCTACCTCCAACCTTCCAGTTCTACCTGCTACTGACTCACTGTCCTACCCTACCTCCAACCTTCCAGTTCTACCTGCTACTGACTCACTGTCCTACCCTACCTCCAACCTTCCAGTTCTACCAGCTACTGACTCACTGTCCTACCTCCAACCTTCCAGTTCTACCTGCTACTGACTCACTGTCCTACCCTACCTTCCAGTTCTACGTGCTACTGACTCACTGTCCTACCCTACCTCCAACCTTCCAGTTCTACCTGCTACTGACTCACTGTCCTACCCTACCTCCAACCTTCCAGTTCTACCAGCTACTGACTCACTGTCCTACCTCCAACCTTCCAGTTCTACCTGCTACTGACTCACTGTCCTACCCTACCTTCCAGTTCTACCTGCTACTGACTCACTGTCCTACCCTACCTCCAACCTTCCAGTTCTACCTGCTACTGACTCACTGTCATACCCTACCTCCAACCTTCCAGTTCTACCAGCTACTGACTCACT
>NC_140000.1:862629-887526 GCF_964263955.1 Coregonus lavaretus | reverse complement strand
TACCCAAAGAGGAGCGTGTATGTGGTCACTGCACGACAGGGGAGGTAGAAACAGAGATGCACTTTCTCCTTTACTGTGATAAATATTCCTCACAAAGAGATTCATTATTCACAGAAATGACTAGATTTATTCCAAATTTTAACTTATTAAACCCAGAGGAATAACTAAAAATACTCATGGGCGAAGGAGCTATGGCTCCTCTTGCAGCCAAATATGTATTTGCCTGCCATAGCCTGAGGGACACTGAATAATAACATCTGCATAGTAAATAGTAGCAATGTTTTTCATGCCAATAAAGCAGCTTGAATTGAAATTGAATTGAGAGAGAGAGAGAGAGAGACAGAGAGAGAGAGAGAGAGAGAGAGAGAGAGAGAGAGAGAGAGAGAGAGAGAGAGAGAGAGAGAGAGAGAGAGACAGAGAGAGAGAGAGCGAGACAGAGAGAGAGAGAGAGGAGAGAGAGAGAGAGAGACAGAGAGAGAGAGAGAGAGAGAGAGAGAGAGAGAGAGAGAGAGAGAGAGAGAGACAGAGAGAGAGAGAGAGAGAGAGAAAGAGAGAGAGAGAGAGAGAGAAAGAGAGAGAGAGAGAGAGAGAGAGAGAGAGAGAGAGAGAGAGAGAGAGAGGAGAGAGAGAGAGAGAGAGAGAGAGAGAGAGCGCAGTGTGGAGGGCCAGCCTGTCTCAAGTGGGGGGAGGAAGAAGGGAGTAAGGGAAAAGGGGAAGAAGGACAGTCACTTTGAGAATGGGGAAGCTGGAAACAGAACAGTAGAGGACTTTGTTACATTTTGACTTTGTTACATTTTGACGGACAGGCCCAAGAGAACATTTCCTGAGTGCCATTGTTGACATTGAGAACAAGCATAGCTCGACTTGTCTGTCAGTCATCATTAAGGCTTTTGAATAGACAGGCAGTGGGTAACAGCAGCGAATACAGTACTGCCACATGGGACTCCTGTAGTGGAGAGGCTAAACATTACGAGCTTTACTCACTTATGTTATTTTTATTCTATGAATATACTCAATGTATAATGTATATTCATTATACTCAAACGGCATTGATGATGAAAATAGAATTCCAATCAACATCCCTGGAAATATAATTGAATAAAGTGCAGAAATGTGTCTTTAGATCAATATAAGTGAATAAAGTGTCAAAATGTGTCTTTAGATGCAGAGATACAGTACATCGTAAACCTGGTATCTGTGTCCATCAAACTAAGCCTGGACATTGACTTCATGACAGAGGATAGGAAAAATGTATGCACTCACTAACTGTAAGTCGCTCTGGATAAGAGCGTCTGCTAAATGACTAAAAATGTAAATGTCATATCATTTAGACCTTTAACTATTTTATAGAAGCAAAAGCATAAAATGTTTTCTTCAAAACCATTCTTTGCTATACTTATGCAATACAATTTAACACAATTTAATTTAATTTAATTTAATACAAAACAAGAAAATATCTAAAAAGTTATCCCTCAAGAAACCCACTGGGCACAAACGTCATTTCAACTTGATTTACATTTGGTTGAGTTGTCAACGTGAAATCAACACAAAATGTCTTCATGTCATTGGATTTAGGTTAAAAGTTGGGTGGGAAAAAAAGGACAGTTTGATGTCATCACATATCATTTTTTTTTGTTTAAATGACGTGGAAACAACGTTGATTCAACCAGTTTGTGCCCAGTGGGAAGTAACTATTGCTGACAAACATCGGATGTGTTTTTTTCCCTACTTGTAAACCCTTATGGCCAATTATTCTTCAAAAGAGTACGTATACACGAATCAGCACATTGATTTTAAAGCGGAAACTGCTGATGAAACTCCTGAAGCAGTAATCCCTAAATGCAGTCAAATCAGCAATCTGAAATATGTAGCGTCCACATCAATAGAAGATGAGATAGAGACAAGTAACACCTTGTCGCCCTGGAAACAAAACGGAAAATAGACATATGTCGTTTTTTTTTTTTGTATTTTCAATGAAATTCCACGAAGAGTATAATAATGCTAGTTAGCAATACATCAAAATAAATTCTGACTCGATTTATAGGCACACATTTCTTTTTTGGAATGGCTTACTCCAGTTGTATAACTCTCACATTTTCCCTACGCCAAAGATGGAGTGCCTACTTCAAAAGTTAATTGTTAACTTGTGGACCCGACAGGAAACTGATGAGAAGATTGCACACAAGTTTAGTTTGATTCTAGAACTTTCAATTCGTTTACAATTCATTTGGTAATTGATCAGTATACTTAATCAAGTCAACCTATCCAATTGATTGCCTTTGAGAGCCTGGGGTAAAGGCTCATCATAAATATAAGCTAAGCACTCCAAACAAATTCCATACTGAATGAATGAAATAGTAATCCATAACTCACAATACATCAAATCCTAAACGCTCCTATTCCCCGCGGATCCTCTCAATCCCCAGAGTGTCTGTATGTCTCCCTTGTCTGTCTCACGCTCTCTCAGGCTCCTATTCCGTCAGTCAGTACAGACTAAAACTGGGGGGTGGGTGTTTCTTGCGTCGTTATTCACCTATCCCTTCGGCTATTCATCCCCCTCTCCTTCTGTCTCTCCTTCCTTCACCTCATTTCATCCTGTAGACGGACGGAAGAGGGAAATAAAAAAATAAAAATGCGACCAATTGCTGCTGCGCAGAAGGACGGAGCGAAACTGGAAGGTGGAATTCGACAAACCCCTTCAGGCACTTTTCCTCGACAAGACTTGTCAAGGAAACGACTTGTAACCGAATCTAGGTTTTAACACTCAGGGAATGGTCATTTAGCTCTATCGTTAGTTTTCACAGCATAGTTATGTCTGACACCGACTGGATTGGAACTGTGGAAGCTGAGCAGGTGCTTCGGGAAATTCTGGTGCGCGCGCTCTGGTGCTGTGAGGGTGTGAACGCACCAAGTGACTGTATATTTGAAAATGACATCTACACTAAGTTGTTCCTGAATGACTGTTGCGTAATATCTAATGAACTTTCGCAAATTCCCTTGGAATAGGGGCTTATTTTAATTGACTCGTCTTTTGGGACATCGGAATTTGAAACGTGGGAAATAGTGAATTGTGCAGCATTGCATGCATTGCGGCTCTGCTATAGAGGACACTCCACACCGGGTGTACCTTAGCGATCCATGCCCCTCCTCTTTCCCTCACCACCTCTCATCCCATCATCCAGAGGCCATCCCGAATGGCACCCTATTCCCTATATATAGTGCACTACTTTTGATCAGAGCAAAAAGAGAACACGTTTCCCTATATAGTGCACTACTCTGGTCAAAAGTAAAGTAGTGCACTAAATAGGGAACAGGGTGTCATTTGGGATGCACACTGTAATGATGTGTGGTAGTGTCTGTCCTCCTAACACCTCTCCCATCCCAGCCTCCCAGTGAGAGATGAAAACCAGACCCTCCCAGCCACTCCCAGAGAGAGAGGGAAACCCAGACCCTCCCAGCTGCTCCCAGAGAGAGAGCGAAACCAGACCCTCCCAGCCGCTCCCAGAGAGAGAGGGAAACCCAGACCCTCCCAGCTGCTTCCAGAGAGAGATGAAAACCAGACCCTCCCAGCCGCTCCCAGAGAGAGACGGAAACCAGACCCTCCCAGCCGCTCCCAGAGAGAGACGGAAACCAGACCCTCCCAGCTGCTCCCAGAGAGAGAGGGAAACCAGACCCTCCCAGCCGCTCCCAGAGAGAGACGGAAACCAGACCCTCCCAGCCGCTCCCAGAGAGAGACGGAAACCAGACCCTCCCAGCTGCTCCCAGAGAGAGAGGGAAACCAGACCCTCCCAGCCGCTCCCAGAGAGAGACGGAAACCAGACCCTCCCAGCCGCTCCCAGAGAGAGAGGGAAACCAGACCCTCCCAGCCGCTCCCAGAGAGAGAGGGAAACCAGATGGTATGACAGTCCCAATGGTGCTTGTCACCTCATCTGTCTTTGACTAGGCTGGGAGCATCCAATGGCTGCTGGGTTGTGTGTGTGGGGGGAGAGACAGAGAGACAATTAGACCCAACCATGAGAAAACAAAAAGATAATTACTTGACACATTGGAAAGAATTAACAAAAAAACAGTGCAAACTAGAATGCAATTTGGCTCTAAACAGAGAGTACACAGTGTCAGAATACCTGACCACTGTGACTGACCCAAACTTAAGGAAAGCTTTGACTATGTACAGACTCAGGGAGCATAGCCTTGCTATTGAGAAAGGCCGCCGTAGGCAGACCTGGCTCTCAAGAGAAGACAGGTTATGTGCACACTGCCCACAAAATGAGGTGGAAACTGAGCTGCACTTCCAAACTTCCTGCCAAATGTATGACCATATTAGAGACACATATTTCCCTCAGATTACACAGACCCACAAAGAATTCGAAAACAAATCCAATTTTGATAAACTCCCATATCTATTGGGTGAAATACCACAGTGTGCAATCACAGCAGTAAGATTTGTGACCTGTTGCCACAAGAAAAGGGCAACCAGTGAAGAACAAACACCATTGTAAATACAACCCATATTTATGTTTATTTATTTTCCCTTTTGTACTTTAACTATTTGCACATCACTGTACATAGCAATAATATGACATTTGAAACTTTTGTGAGTGTAATGTTTACTGTTAATTTTGTATTGTTTATTTCACTTTTGTTTATTATCTATTTCACTTGCTTTGGCAACGTAAACATATGTTTCCCATGCCAATAAAGCCCCTTGAATTGAATTGAGAGAGAGAGAGAGAGAGAGAGAGAGAGAGAGAGAGAGATAGAGAGAGAGAGAGAGAGAGAGAGAGAGAGAGAGAGAGAGAGAGAGAGAGAACTATCAGGTTACAGTATTCTCAACTTTTTAGTGGATAGTAACAGATATTTTCCCTAAAACCAGTCAGTCTCCCAAGAACTTTCCAATGTGTGTGTGTGTGTGTTGGATACCAGTTGTGTTGTTTGTTGTCAGCCTTATTTCCTTTGGATAAAAATGACAAGTACAAATGCAGGGTCCCATCCAACTTACTCAACATGACCAGTCGACCACCATAGTAGAAAACAAAGCAGTAATCACAGCCAGGTAGCTTCAAACAGAACTGGAGCGTTTGAAGTTTGAAAGAATCCGTGTGAAGTTTGTCCTGGCCTGTTCTACAACAGGTCTCTGTCTGCCGTATCCAAGCCCTGCACTGCCTGAACAACATATCTCTGTCTGCCATATCCAAGCCCTGCACTGCCTGAACAACAGATCTCTGTTTGCCGTATCCAAGCCCTGCACTGCCCGAACAACAGATATCTGTCTGCCATATCCAAGCCCTGCACTGCCTGAACAACAGATCTCTGTTTGCCGTATCCAAGCCCTGCACTGCCTGAACAACAGGTCTCTGTCTGCCATATCCAAGCCCTGCACTGCCTGAACAACAGGTCTCTGTCTGCCATATCCAAGCCCTGCACTGCCGGATACTGGGCTCTTGATCTCTCCTGGTCCCTCTACACATTAGACATGGTTCCTTATATATCTCCTGGGCCCTCTACACATTAGACATGGTTCCTTATATATCTCCTGGGCCCTCTACACATTAGACATGGTTCCTTATATATCTCCTGGGCCCTCTACCCATGATTCCCTGTTCTGGACTACTGTACATGCAGCACAACATTACAGACTCCAACGAGAATAGCCCACCAATTGTTTACTTTCTGAATAAATAGTATGCGAAAGTGAGACATTTGTCTACCTTTCTAAGTAATGTTGCATTGAAAAGCTTTCCTTATGAGTATGAGTGTCTCTCTCTCTCCCTCTCTCTCTCTCTCTCTCTCTCTCTCTCTCTCTCTCTCTCTCTGTCTCTCTGTCTCTCTGTCTCTCTCTCTCTCTCTCTCTCTCTCTCTCTCTCTCTCTCTCTCTCTCTCTCTCTCTCTCTCTCTCAGTGCCTCCTTTCGTTCAGTTCCCAGCGGACCCTGAGTGACAACAGATCTGCATGAACCGCCTCCTGAACAGAACCAAATATTGGATGAATAAATGCATTCTTTTTTTGTCTCAAATGGCACCATATTCCCTACACATTGCACTACGTTTGTCCAGAGCCCTAAAAGTAGTGCACTATGTAGGGAATAGGGTGCCATTTGGGACGCAGCCTTAGAGTTGATCCGGAGTTCATTGAGCCTCAACCATATGGCTTCGCTCTCCGTCATAGAGAATTTAAGGTCATTGGGATTCAACAGTCTGTTGAGCTACCGCAGGCTATTCTGATTACTTATTCAAACTACTGTTCTATAGCATCTGAGAAAAAAAACTATAAAACTGCATGTTACAATTAAACTGAATGTAAAGTGTGAGATGTTTGTGTGGGAAATGTGTGACGAACAATAACTTCAATATTTGACATGAATGCACAAACACACACACACACACACACACACACAAACACTTGCATGCACACACACTCACACACACACTCACACACTCCCTTCTTGTCCTCATTTACAGATAGCTTTCCGTCTTATTGTCAGATTATTACGTCACATCGTTGTCTCACCTCTGACCTGAAAGGGTTTTAAAAATGAGGGATTGTCATGCTGGATCCCACTGGGTTACATACAGTATGAGCCGTGGTCAAAAGTAGTGCACTATATAAGGAATAGAGTGCAATTTGGGATGTAGCCAGTGTCCATCTCCTGTCCTCTTCTTCAGGGAAGGTCGTAGGACCAGCAGCAGCATGTCCTGGGACCAGTAGCAGCATGTCCTGGGACCAGTAGCATAGTAGCATAGTAGACCAGTAGCAGCGTGTCCTGGGACCAGTAGCAGCGTGTCCTGGGACCAGTAGCAGTATGTCCTGGGACCAGTAGCAGCGTGTCCTGGGACCAGTAGCAGCATGTCCTGGGACCAGTAGCAGCATGTCCTGGGACCAGTAGCAGCGTGTCCTGGGACCAGTAGCAGTATGTCCTGGGACCAGTAGCAGCATGTCCTGGGACCAGTAGCAGCGTGTCCTGGGACCAGTAGCAGTATGTCCTGGGGCCAGTAGCAGTATGTCCTGGGACCAGTAGCAGCGTGTCCTGGGACCAGTAGCAGTATGTCCTGGGACCAGTAGCAGCGTGTCCTGGGACCAGTAGCAGTATGTCCTGGGACCAGTAGCAGCATGTCCTGGGACCAGTAGCATAGTAGCATAGTAGACCAGTAGCATTGGGTATGTGACCTGTATAGGGTCACATACCCAATTTCATTGTTTTACTATCTTTATTTAAGGGGGGAGTCATCATTGAGACCAGGGTCTCTTTCACAAGGGTTAGGGTTAGAATGTACAGGACATATTTCCATTGCCTTTTCCACCTAGAATATTGTCCTGACTGTAGTACATATACTGTATCATATTATACTGTATTGATTATGTAAACAGCTAAGCAGATCCTTGAGTCAGTACATTTCCACAGTATGGATAAAGGTCAGTTCAGTTCAATCAAGTGACACCTGTTTCCATTGTCAGAGTGTCTACAGCATGTCTGGAACTACGTCCCAAATGGCACCCTATTCCCTATATATTGTAGTGCACTACTTTTGATCAGAGCCCTATGGGTCCTGGTCAAAAGTAGTGCGCCATAAAGGGAATAGGGTGCCATTTTGGGACGCACCCCTGGGGCTCTGGAACGGCCAGCTCTCTCACACTCTCAGCGTCTTACGCCCCAAATAACAAACCCGGTAAAGACAGGTAATAACGATGGATTGTGGCCTTATCATTAGGTCTGGACATTACAGTCACTTAGCTCCACAACACAACCCTGATATTTGTCCTCCATCTTGTAATTAGCTGGCTGGACCCGGGTTCAAGGGTCGGGGGCTTCTTTGTGTAGCCCTCTGTGTGAGTTAGCTGCATGCATGATGTAACCAAGCAAACAACCATTGATGTGGGGTTTAGTTTCATGACTACACCTCTTGGTTGAAGTGGAGGGTGTAAAAAGAACAGAGCCGTCTGTCAGTGTGCTCAGGTTAGTGTGACTAGTGAGGTATATCTAGAGGGGGAGCCACCCAGTCAGTCACACCCAAACCTACAAAGGAAGCTCCCTGTAGTTTACACTTTATTGACTTCTATAGAAGAGGAGGAGGTGAATGTGTTTCAACAGGAAGACTTGGTGCTGGAGAATGCAGCTGTGTAGACACAGCTCTTGTCCAGAAACAACCCTTAGCCCAGGGGTCGGCAAAAGGAGATTTATTTTGGCCCCCCCAAAGTTATTAGTAAAACAATATATATGTATATCTATACATACATACTTTTTGTCATGTAGTATGTAGGACACACCTACTCATTCAAGGGATTGACTGACCTTCATGTCTTAAAGTAATGATGGACTGTCGTTTCTCTTTGCTTATTTGAGCTGTTCTTGCCATAATATGGTATTTTACCAAATAGGGCTATCATCTGTATACCCCCCCCCCCCCCCCCCTACCTTGTCACAACACAACTGATTGGCTCAAACGCATTAAGAAGGAAATAAATTCCACAAATTAACTTTTAAGAAGGCACACCTGTTAATTGAAATTCGTTCCAGGTGACTACCTCATGAAGCTGGTTGAGAGCATGCCAAGAGTGTGCAAAGCTGTCATCAAGGCAAAGGGTGGCTATTTGAAGAATCTCAAATCTCAAATATATTTTGATTTGTTTAACACTTTTTTGGTTACTACATGATTCCATATGTGTTATTTCATAGTTTTGATGTCTTCACTATTATTCTACAATGAAAAACCCTTGAATGAGTAGGTGTTCTAAAGTCTTGACCGGTAGTGTATATATTATCATTTTAGTTTGGGGGCAAAAAAAATTTGTATAATCACCAGGAATTCACTAGGAATTCATAACATTTGTTTAATTAGTTTAATTGAGGAAATCTGTTCACAAGTATTCCCACAAATAAAAAAAGAGACGTGATGGTGTTTCAATGTCATCAAGGTATGACATTATTGTTATTCTCAAATACAATCTATTTTTTGGCTTAGTTGTGGCCAATTTATAGTGTATAAATTATTATAATTATAGGGGGGGGGGAGGGGGCTGAGGCGGCTGCTGTGGGATTATTTAACATCATCTTTGAAGAGGTAGGGTTTCAGATGTTTTCGGAAAATGGGCAGGGACTCTGCTGTCCTAGCTTCAGGAGGAAGCTGGTTCCACCATTGGGGTGCCAGGACAGAGAAGAGCTTGGACTGGGCTGAGCGGGAGCTGCCCTCCCATAGGGGTGGGAGGGTCAAGAGACCAGAGGTGGTGGGGGTGTAGGGACTTCATATAGATAATGAAAGGATAGGATAGGTATTCGCAATATTGAAGAGACTAAACTGCTGGGTGTCACCCTAGATAGCAAGTTACGGTATCACGGTCAAAACATATAGACTCAATGGTTACTAAAATGGGAAGAGGTCTGTCCATGATAAGGCAGCTAGCTTAGTGGGTAAGAGTGTTGTGCCAGTAACCGAAAGGTTGCTGGTTCTAATCCCTGAGCCGACTAGGTGAAAAATCTGTCGATGTGCCCTTAAGCAAGGCACTTAACCCTAATTGCTCTGGATAAGAGCGTCTGCTAAATGACAAAAATGTAAAATAAGGCGTTGCTCTGCTTTCTTGATATCTCAGTCAACTAGACATGTTCTACATGCCCTAGTTTTGTCGCACCTGGACTACTTTCCAGATGTGTGGTCAGGTGCGGCAAAGAAGGACATTCCAGTTGGTCCAGAACAGAGCAGCATGTATTGCCCTTAGATGTACACGGAGGGAGAACATCAATGACATGCATGTCAATCTCTCCTGGCTCAAAGTAGAGGAGAGATTGACTGCATCACTGTTGGTCTTTGTGCCAGGTGTTGATGTGTTGAAGGTACCGAACTGTCTGTTCAAGCAGTTGACACACAGTTCGGACACTCATCGGTATTCCACAAGACATGCAACCAGACGTCTCTTCACAGTCCCCAGGTCCAGAAGAGAGGCTGGGATACGCACAGTATTAAACAGAGTTATGCATTTTGTATTGTATTTTGCATTGTATTATGAATTGTATTATGCATGTGATACGTGGTTGGGATACGACTGTGATATGTGGTTGTCTCACCTGGCAATCTGAAGATGAATGCACTAGCTGTGGGTCTCTCTGGATGGGAACGTCTGCTGAATGGCTAAATCGTAATGTAAATGTAGTGATATGTATGTATATTTATGTATATTATGTATTTTATTTGTTGTGTTGTTTCCTGTTTGGACCCCAGGAAGAGTAGTCGCTGCCTGGGCAGCAGCTAATTGGGGATCCTAATAAATACAACAACAACACAAATATGGTAGTAGGCTGAGCCCCACCTTGCCCTCTGATAGGCCAAGTGGAATTTCCGCCATATTGTTTATAGCTATCTCATCCTGTAAGATCTACACAATGGCAATATAATAGGAGGAGTTGTCTAGTGGCTATATGATTGGAGGCTAGGAGTTGTCTAGTAGCTATATGATTGGAGGCTAGGAGTTGTCTAGTAGCTATATGATAGAATGAGTTGTCTAGTGGCTATATGATAGGAGGAGTTGTCAAGTGGCTATATGATAGGAGGAGTTGTCTAGTGGCTATATGATAGGAGGCTAGGAGTTGTCTAGTGGCTATATGATTGGAGGCTAGGAGTTGTCTAGTGGCTATATGATAGCAGGCTAGGAGTTGTCTAGTGGCAATATGATAGAAGGCTAGGAGTTGTCTTGGAATTGTCTAGGGGTTGTCCATGGGCCAAGGATGTTTCTGGACAGGGTCACGTTCGGGACGGAGGTTGCCAGGTCTGACAGGGGTCATGGCCCCCACAGGCATATCACACTCACCTCTGACCTATGACGTTTAGGAGGTGAGAATGGTTGCGTTCCCCTGCTCAGACGTTGCATGCATCAACCAACGGTTGCGTGCCACGTCATCGTCTGTGTCATCGACTGACAGATTGCTATAACATATCATTTGGTTAGCTGATAGGATAAATACCTATCCAGACGTTGTAAGATCTGGCAGCAACGCCTGGGCAGAGGAACCCGCCAAATACCTCCAGAAACTGCTTTAAATCACTCTTCAATCGTTTCATAACTCAGATCTCTCTTTGTGAAAGTATTTCTAACAATTTTTTTGTTGAATGGTTATTCAAGGAGGTGATTGGGGTCATTTTCCCCACAGGCTTAACAACACAGTCATTCTGACCCTAAAAGGTTACAATAAATCACCACTTTGTATGATATTGGATTTGCCTTTGCAACAGACAGTACATATTTTTCTGTTGCTCAATGATTATTTACATAGTTATTTTGTTTCTTATAAAGGGTTTAAAATGTTTTGCATATAAGGAATAATTGCTTCTAGTACTGAGTCGCTTGCTTTGTGTTTTTCAAACTGTTGGTGAATCAACATTTTATTACTGGTCGTGGTTGGCCAGAGTGGTCGTTGTTGGCTAGATTTCACTTGTAAAACAGCCAAACACTCCAAAAACATCAACAACAATGTTCGCCAAGCCCCTCTGCTAATAGATCTGCATGGCAATGATAGAACGTATGATTTAAAAAGAAGTCAGTCAAACAGAGCATAATCTCCTGAATAATCAACGGATTTGTTTTTCTGATGTATTTTGACTTTAAAAGCTCGTTTGGGATCCATGACGAATATTTACCAACTGTTACCTTCATATTTGAGGCTGTTAACATGATTACTTCTGTAGCCTGGGCCCATTCTGCTTGTGCTGTAGCCAACTGCTGCCATGACAACGAAGAAACCTGTTGGCTCTTAAAGGACAAGCAGACTAGCCTCTTATTACCAGACTGATTACTGCTGCTCTATCTATCAGCATCTGTAGCCTCTTATTACCAGACTGATTCCTGCTGCACTATCTATCAGCATCTGTAGCCTCTTATTACCAGACTGATTACTGCTGCACTATCTATCACTATCTGTAACCTCTTATTACCAGACTGATTACTGCTGCACTATCACTATCTGTAACCTCTTATTACCAGACTGATTACTGCTGCACTATCTATCAGCATCTGTAGCCTCTTATTACCAGACTGATTCCTGCTGCACTATCTATCAGCATCTGTAACCTCTTATTACCAGACTGATTACTGCTGCACTATCTATCAGCATCTGTAACCTCTTATTACCAGACTGATTACTGCTGCACTATCTATCAGCATCTGTAACCTCTTATTACCAGACTGATTACTGCTGCACTATCTATCAGCATCTGTAACCTCTTATTACCAGACTGATTACTGCTGCACTATCTATCAGCATCTGTAACCTCTTATTACCAGACTGATTACTGCTGCACTATCTATCAGCATCTGTAACCTCTTATTACCAGACTGATTACTGCTGCACTATCTATCAGCATCTGTAACCTCTTATTACCAGACTGATTACTGCTGCACTATCTATCAGCATCTGTAACCTCTTATTACCAGACTGATTAATGCTGCACTATCAGCATCTGTAACCTCTTATTACCAGACTGATTACTGCTGCTCTATCTATCAGCATCTGTAACCTCTAATTACCAGACTGATTACTGCTGCACTATCTATCAGCATCTGTAGCCTCTTATTACCAGACTGATTACTGCTGCACTATCTATCAGCATCTGTAGCCTCTTATTACCAGACTGATTATTGCTGCACTATCTATCAGCATCTGTAACCTCTTATTACCAGACTGATTACTGCTGCACTATCTATCAGCATCTGTAACCTCTTATTACCAGACTGATTACTGCTGCACTATCTATCAGCATCTGTAACCTCTTATTACCAGACTGATTACTGCTGCACTATCTATCAGCATCTGTAGCCTCTTATTACCAGACTGATTACTGCTGCACTATCTATCAGCATCTGTAACCTCTTATTACCAGACTGATTACTGCTGCACTATCTATCACTATCTGTAACCTCTTATTACCAGACTGATTACTGCTGCACTATCACTATCTGTAACCTCTTATTACCAGACTGATTACTGCTGCACTATCTATCAGCATCTGTAACCTCTTATTACCAGACTGATTACTGCTGCACTATCTATCAGCATCTGTCACCTCTTATTACCAGACTGATTACTGCTGCACTATCTATCATCATCTGTAACCTCTTATTACCAGACTGATTACTGCTGCACTATCTATCAGCATCTGTAGCCTCTTATTACCAGACTGATTACTGCTGCACTCTCTATCAGCATCTGTAACCTCTTATTACCAGACTGATTACTGCTGCACTATCAGCATCTGTAACCTCTTATTACCAGACTGATTACTGCTGCACTATCTATCAGCATCTGTAACCTCTTATTACCAGACTGATTACTGCTGCACTATCTATCAGCATCTGTAACCTCTTATTACCAGACTGATTACTGCTGCACTATCTATCAGCATATGTAACCTCTTATTACCAGACTGATTACTGCTGCACTATCTATCAGCATCTGTAACCTCTTATTACCAGACTGATTACTGCTGCACTATCTATCAGCATCTGTAACCTCTTATTACCAGACTGATTACTGCTGCACTATCTATCACTATCTGTAACCTCTTATTACCAGACTGATTACTGCTGCACTATCTATCAGCATCTGTAACCTCTTATTACCAGACTGATTACTGCTGCACTATCTATCAGCATCTGTAACCTCTTATTACCAGACTGATTACTGCTGCACTATCTATCACTATCTGTAACCTCTTATTACCAGACTGATTACTGCTGCACTATCAGCATCTGTAACCTCTTATTACCAGACTGATTACTGCTGCACTATCTATCAGCATCTGTAGCCTCTTATTACCAGACTGATTACTGCTGCACTATCTATCAGCATCTGTAACCTCTTATTACCAGACTGATTACTGCTGCACTATCTATCAGCATCTGTAACCTCTTATTACCAGACTGATTACTGCTGCACTATCAGCATCTGTAAACTCTTATTACCAGACTGATTACTGCTGCACTATCTATCAGCATCTGTAGCCTCTTATTACCAGACTGATTACTGCTGCACTATCTATCACTATCTGTAACCTCTTATTACCAGACTGATTACTGCTGCACTATCTATCAGCATCTGTAACCTCTTATTACCAGACTGATTACTGCTGCACTATCTATCAGCATCTGTAACCTCTTATTACCAGACTGATTACTGCTGCACTCTCTATCAGCATCTGTAACCTCTTATTACCAGACTGATTACTGCTGCACTATCTATCAGCATCTGTAACCTCTTATTACCAGACTGATTACTGCTGCACTATCTATCAGCATCTGTAACCTCTTATTACCAGACTGATTACTGCTGCACTATCTATCAGCATCTGTAACCTCTTATTACCAGACTGATTACTGCTGCACTATCTATCAGCATCTGTAGCCTCTTATTACCAGACTGATTACTGCTGCACTATCTATCAGCATCTGTAGCCTCTTATTACCAGACTGATTACTGCTGCACTATCTATCAGCATCTGTAACCTCTTATTACCAGACTGATTACTGCTGCACTATCTATCAGCATCTGTAGCCTCTTATTACCAGACTGATTACTGCTGCACTATCTATCAGCATCTGTAGCCTCTTATTACCAGACTGATTACTGCTGCACTATCTATCAGCATCTGTAACCTCTTATTACCAGACTGATTACTGCTGCACTATCTATCAGCATCTGTAACCTCTTATTACCAGACTGATTACTGCTGCACTATCTATCAGCATCTGTAGCCTCTTATTACCAGACTGATTACTGCTGCACTATCTATCAGCATCTGTAACCTCTTATTACCAGACTGATTACTGCTGCACTATCTATCAGCATCTGTAACCTCTTATTACCAGACTGATTACTGCTGCACTATCTATCAGCATCTGTAGCCTCTTATTACCAGACTGATTACTGCTGCACTATCTATCAGCATCTGTAACCTCTTATTACCAGACTGATTACTGCTGCACTCTCTATCAGCATCTGTAACCTCTTATTACCAGACTGATTCCTGCTGCACTATCTATCAGCATCTGTAACCTCTTATTACCAGACTGATTCCTGCTGCACTATCTATCAGCATCTGTAACCTCTTATTACCAGACTGATTCCTGCTGCACTATCTATCAGCATCTGTAGCCTCTTATTACCAGACTGATTCCTGCTGCACTATCTATCAGCATCTGTAACCTCTTATTACCAGACTGATTACTGCTGCACTATCTATCAGCATCTGTAGCCTCTTATTACCAGACTGATTCCTGCTGCACTATCTATCAGCATCTGTAACCTCTTATTACCAGACTGATTACTGCTGCACTATCTATCAGCATCTGTAACCTCTTATTACCAGACTGATTACTGCTGCACTATCTATCAGCATCTGTAACCTCTTATTACCAGACTGATTACTGCTGCACTATCTATCACTATCTGTAACCTCTTATTACCAGACTGATTACTGCTGCACTATCTATCACTATCTGTAACCTCTTATTACCAGACTGATTACTGCTGCACTATCTATCAGCATCTGTAACCTCTTATTACCAGACTGATTACTGCTGCACTATCTATCAGCATCTGTAACCTCTTATTACCAGACTGATTACTGCTGCTCTATCTATCAGCATCTGTAACCTCTTATTACCAGACTGATTACTGCTGCACTATCTATCAGCATCTGTAACCTCTTATTACCAGACTGATTACTGCTGCACTATCTATCACTATCTGTAGCCTCTTATTACCAGACTGATTACTGCTGCACTATCTATCAGCATCTGTAACCTCTTATTACCAGACTGATTACTGCTGCTCTATCTATCAGCATCTGTAACCTCTTATTACCAGACTGATTACTGCTGCACTATCAGCATCTGTAACCTCTTATTACCAGACTGATTACTGCTGCACTATCTATCAGCATCTGTAACCTCTTATTACCAGACTGATTACTGCTGCACTATCTATCAGCATCTGTAACCTCTTATTACCAGACTGATTACTGCTGCACTATCTATCAGCATCTGTAGCCTCTTATTACCAGACTGATTACTGCTGCTCTATCTATCAGCATCTGTAACCTCTTATTACCAGACTGATTACTGCTGCACTCTCTATCAGCATCTGTAACCTCTTATTACCAGACTGATTACTGCTGCACTATCTATCAGCATCTGTAACCTCTTATTACCAGACTGATTACTGCTGCACTATCTATCAGCATCTGTAACCTCTTATTACCAGACTGATTACTGCTGCACTCTCTATCAGCATCTGTAACCTCTTATTACCAGACTGATTACTGCTGCACTATCTATCAGCATCTGTAACCTCTTATTACCAGACTGATTACTGCTGCACTATCAGCATCTGTAACCTCTTATTACCAGACTGATTACTGCTGCTCTATCTATCAGCATCTGTAGCCTCTTATTACCAGACTGATTACTGCTGCACTCTCTATCAGCATCTGTAACCTCTTATTACCAGACTGATTACTGCTGCACTATCTATCAGCATCTGTAACCTCTTATTACCAGACTGATTCCTGCTGCTCTATCTATCCGCATCTGTAACCTCTTATTACCAGACTGATTACACAACTGCCTATGGGGTGAGTAGGGGCTCAGAGTCGTCAAATGCAGCTCTCTCAGGCTTACCTAAGGATCTGTGACAGGGGTGGGACAGGTGTGGGTCCCAAATGGCACCCTATTCCCTTTAGTGTACTACTTTTGACCAGAGGAACAAGTATAGAGGGCCAAACCAAGTCTTCTGTTAAACCTGTCACCTGTCATCTTGAAGTAATGGAAGGTGGGAGGGAGAGGATTCTATGGCTTTAAGGGCCTGTAGACAGGTCTGACTCTGATTGAGAATCAGTGTGGAGCAGGCCTGCCCAACCCTGTTCCTGGAGATCTACTGTCCTGTCGGTTTTCAGTCCAACCTTAATTTAGCATATCTGATTCAGCTAGTTGAGCAGCTAATAAGTAGAATCAGTTGGGTTAAATTAGGGTTGGACTGAAAACCCACAGGATGGTAGATCTCCAGGAAGAGGCTTGGCCAGCCCCGGTGTAGAGTAAGGAGGGGTACCAATATTGACCAAATATAGTGCAGCATCGCCCCCCTTTGGTGATACAGTACATTACACATTAAAAAAAAACAGGGGGCACTGCAGGAACATTGACAGACCAGAGAAGATGACCCCTTGACCCGACGCACTCGTGGAGATCTGAGAGGATTTTACAGGTGCAACCAATCTGGTAGTAGCTCCACCTTGCCCTCTGATAGGCTAGCTAGGTGGACGTTTCACCATATTGCTTCTATTAGCCAAATCCTTTCAGATCTCCACAAGTGCATTAGGGCCCTCAAACTCAACTCTGGACCTCCAAGCCAGTTCCACTGCATTTTTTTTCTTCTTCCATTGTTCCCCTCTAATCAGGGACTGATTTAGACCTGGGACACCAGGTGGGTGATATTAAATGATCAGGTAGAACAGAAACGCAGCAGTCTTAGGACCTCGTAGGGTCAGAGTTGAATACCCCTGATATAAGGACTAGTGGTCCATTTGGGACTGGCCCTTGGTTTGTGACTATATACTAACCATTCATTAATACATGATTAGTTAGCTCATTTGACCAAACTAACTTTAAGAGGAAGTATGCCGCCATAAATAAGTAGATATGTTTTGAACCAAACCAGTATGTTTATTAAACACATTTGAACTTTACATTTGAACTTTACATTTGAAATGTATGCCTTTAGCTGCATTGCAAAACACAGATGTGGTACCATACGTGAGCTTATTTATTTTCATTGTCCTGACATTCATTCATTCACACAATGTATTTTATAAATGTATCTACACTAACTGCTATTAAAGCCTTACACTCTGGGCTCAAGAAGTGGCTGTACAATCTAGATCATTAATCTACATAGATTATGAATGAACATAACGATCTGTATATTATGAATCCCTTTCAAATGAGCTGCTGACTGATTGGTATAATAACTGAAAAGTCATTATCAGAAAGTCATTGATTCATTAACGTTAGTAAAAACCTTCTAGGAGAGGCAGAGAGTAAGTTGTAGCAGTAGCTGTACCGCCGTCGGTCCATGTGCTGTTCAGATCTCGGTTCCGTCTCAAATGGCACCCTATTCCCTGTATGGTGCACTACTCTTGACCAGGGCCCATTGGGGTCTAGTCAAAACAAGTGCACACCCATTTGGAACGCACCCCTTGTGTACAAGAAAACACTGATTGTCAAGGAAAAATAAGACGATCGCTCCATTAAATAAGCAGCAGAAGGTTAGTATAGTTAGACTGATCAGGAAGAAGAGGATAGCAATAGTGAACCCTTAATGGATAAGAGAGGATATTCAAATATTAGATGACCACCAACTGTAAAGAAGACTAGCAGCAAAATCAAAGTTATTAAGGCATGCTTCAAGCTTATAACATGACACATTAAAGTCCAATAGAGACTGGATTTTCAGCTCTGTCTGTTTAAAGCACACAGGTATAATGCATTATGATGCAGTTATAATACATTGTAAGCATCTTATAAGCCTTTTAAGACATGATAAAGGCTCACGCTAATAACAAGTTACAATGCATTTTACCTGGATGCTTTCAGTAAAGTGTTACCAAAACAGCTGAAGCGTAAATGACTCATCGTAAATTTGCATTTCTGTAAGCCCTTGCTTACCAAATAACACAAGCCTTTCCTTATATGACAGAACCAAGAGGAGTAGAAATGGGTAAAAACCTAATGCAATGCAGCCATTCACCAAATCACCGATGTCTAATGTTCTTAGTGCGAGCTAACCAATGATATTGTATCAGTCCTGAAACAGAACTCTGGATCGTAAGCAAGCGCTACATACATTTACATCGTTTCTTGAATTATGCATTTCGTTGCTTTACACATTTAAGCACATTATTAAAAAAAGAGACAGAATCCGTACTTGTCGGAAAATGACTGTTGTTGTTTTCCAAATAAACAAACAAACCTATGATCCGAGGCCGGACATTATGGTAAACAACAACATGTGAACATGAACATACAGCTTGTACTGCTATTCTTTAAAATCTTACAACGAATCTAGGCTACGTTATCTGACCAGGAAGTGATATCATAAGACAACAGTTGACCCTGATACACCGAGCTACAGATGACTCTGTTAACATCATACGGTTATTAAATACTGTCATAGATTGTTTTTCTTATGCGATCATAGTTATTTTACTATAAAATGCACAGCTAGCTACCGAAATAACAACGTTTTCTTTTTAAATACAAGTAGATAGGGTCTGATGGCAAATAAAATGGGTTAATAATTCTTAATACGTTTAGGTCGCGGGACGGTACAGTAATAGTGACTTCTTAACGACATTCAACATTTTCTAACATTTTAACTAGAAAACAAAACTGATCCAAACTGTTATTTTCATATTTAAGTGCCTTAGTCAGCCTAAATCCATACATAGATCTACATTAAATATATGTTAATATATCCATATATTATAGAACTGGTAGTATAGAACATGCCACTTCTGAAAGATTAGGGGACCATCATGGATATCTGATTTCCACATTAAACATACAGCTTAATGATAACAGGTGTGTGCGGTCATTGGCCTCAATGCCAGTGTTATAGATATGGCATGGCCTAGCAAGTCAAGACAGTCATAACCATGTCACTGTCAATACACATTATATAAATCTTAGAAAACGATGCAAACCACCATTTATATCACTATGAGCGATTTCCCGGACACATCATGGACTAGGCTCAATGCATGTCTGGGAAACGGGCCTGATAACTAATAGTTTGTTGTGTCATGACAGAGTAAAGTTAGTTGTTAGTAGCACAAGCTTTTGTCTACATACTGAGTAATATCCTTTATGTCATGCTTATAACCATGATATTCAGGCCTACAGACAGTATAATGGAACATTCAAATAAAGTGTTACCTCATTAACTAGCTATTAGCTACCTACTTTGTCTTCAAGGGACGGTTTCCCGAACAAAGAATAAGCCTGATCTTGGACTAAAAAACACTTTCAATGGAGATTATGCACTGATTTTGCTTTTTAGTCCAGGACTTCTTGTCCGGGAAACTCGCCCTAAGTGTACTGGGAAAAGACACTTAATTGACAACAATTAGTCCTGCATAAACATGAACATTATACAACCCTGTTTGCTTGGTTAAACTACGGCCAACGTCACACAACTACCACAATGTATAGTGAGTGACCTATACACGACTACACAACCAGGTTGGGTATCTCTGTCACACGCCCAAATAGCTATATTTGACATCGTTTGCATTATCATTTGGTGCAGCAGATTGAACAGTCGCTTGATAATGCTTCACACTCCTGTCCTGGACGATATGCTGTCGGGTCTCCTTCAGGCCTGCCTTCAACTTCACCACATCTCGTCCTGGGATAGAGAGAGGCAGGCAGAACTAGCCCGGTCCAGATCTGTCTCTCCCCACACAGCCTAACACACGGGTAGACAGTACCATCAATAAGTGAAGAAACACACAGTCCAGCCCACAGGAGACACTGACAAACCAGAAGGGGATAGCAAGGCACAGCCCCCTAATCATGGAGCACAGAACAGAACATTTTACAACCCTTACTGTGAGAAACAGTGCAGGGACAGCCCACTCTGTTATCAGGGTCCATCTGATGTCTCAACATCAACTAGACAGGTGAGACAGCAGGACAACGACTAGACGTGTGTATCTAACAAGAGTAGCTAATGTCCCTCTCTCCTCTCCTAGCAGTTCTATTGGAGCCCATCGGAGGGCAGCAGAGTCCAATAGGAGAGATACAGAGGGTGGCGGTGTCCAATAGGAGAGAGACAGCGGGTGGCGTTGTCCAATAGGAGAGAGACAGCGGGGTGGTGGCTGGCAGAGCTTGACTGAGCCTTTCATAGAGTTAGAACCCTAGAGAGCGTTTTCATAGAGTTAGAACCCTAGATAGAGTTTTCATAGAGTTAGAACCCTAGAGAGAGTTTTCATAGAGTTAGAACCCTAGAGAGAGTTTTCATAGAGTTAGAACCCTAGAGAGAGTTTTCATAGAGTTAGAACCCTAGAGAGAGTTTTCATAGAGTTAGAACCCTAGATAGAGTTTTCATAGAGTTAGAACCCTAGAGAGTTTTCATAGAGTTAGAACCCTAGAGAGAGTTTTCATAGAGTTAGAACCCTAGATAGAGTTTTCATAGAGTTAGAACCCTAGAGAGAGTTTTCATAGAGTTAGAACCCTAGAGAGAGTTTTCATAGAGTTAGAACCCTAGAGAGAGTTTTCATAGAGTTAGAACCCTAGAGAGAGTTTTCATAGAGTTAGAACCCTAGAGAGAGTTTTCATAGAGTTCCATAAAGACATTTCTGTCTCCATGATGTCTTTAGGGTCTGCCTTGGGTCTACTCTGCTCAGCCACGCCCCCTGCCACGTGATAGCCTGCCTCCTCAGTAATCTGCTTCCTCCATGACTTCCATGACAACGGTCCTGGGCCCGGTCAGGATGAGGTTACTGACTGTCCTGTAGTCCAGAGACAGCACGTTTAGCCCGTTGACCGAGACCACAAACTGACACACCTAGAGAGGGAGAGGGACAGAGGAGTTAGCCATATCTATACATGTATTTCTGTATAGGAGAAACACAGAGAAAGGAGGAGAGAAAGAGGGAAGGAAAGAGAGAAAGAGAGGAGAGTTAGCATTCTATGGGAGAAACACAGAGAACGGGAGAGGAGAGTTAGCTCTCTATGGGAGAAACACAGAGAACGGGAGAGGAGAGTTAGCTCTCTATGGGAGAAACACAGAGAACGGGAGAGGAGAGTTAGCGTTCTATGGGAGAAACACAGAGAAAGGAGGAGAGAAAGAGGGAAGGAAAGAGAGAAAGAGAGGAGAGTTAGCATTCTATGGGAGAAACACAGAGAACGGGAGAGGAGAGTTAGCTCTCTATGGGAGAAACACAGAGAACGGGAGAGGAGAGTTAGCTCTCTATGGGAGAAACACAGAGAACGGGAGAGGAGAGTTAGCGTTCTATGGGAGAAACACAGAGAAAGGAGGAGAGAAAGAGGGAAGGAAAGAGAGAAAGAGAGGAGAGTTAGCATTCTATGGGAGAAACACAGAGAACGGGAGAGGAGAGTTAGCTCTCTATGGGAGAAACACAGAGAACGGGAGAGGAGAGTTAGCTCTCTATGGGAGAAACACAGAGAATGGGAGAGGAGAGTTAGCTCTCTATGGGAGAAACAGAGAATGGGAGAGGAGAGTTAGCGTTCTATGGGAGAAACACAGAGAAAGGGAGAGGAGAGTTAGCTCTCTATGGGAGAAACACAGAGAACGGGAGAGGATAGTTAGCATTCTATGGGAGAAACACAGAGAAAGGGAGAGGAGAGTTAGCTCTCTATGGGAGAAACACAGAGAACGGGAGAGGAGAGTTAGCTCTCTATGGGAGAAACACAGAGAACGGGAGAGGAGAGTTAGCGTTCTATGGGAGAAACACAGAGAACGGGAGAGGAGAGTTAGCTCTCTATGGGAGAAACACAGAGAACGGGAGAGGAGAGTTAGCTCTCTATGGGAGAAACACAGAGAACGGGAGAGGAGAGTTAGCGTTCTATGGGAGAAACACAGAGAAAGGGAGAGGAGAGTTAGCTCTCTATGGGAGAAACACAGAGAAAGGGAGAGGAGAGTTAGCTCTCTATGGGAGAAACACAGAGAACGGGAGAGGAGAGTTAGCTCTCTATGGGAGAAACACAGAGAACGGGAGAGGAGAGTTAGCGTTCTATGGGAGAAACACAGAGAACGGGAGAGGAGAGTTAGCGTTCTATGGGAGAAACACAGAGAACGGGAGAGGAGAGTTAGCTCTCTATGGGAGAAACACAGAGAACGGGAGAGGAGAGTTAGCGTTCTATGGGAGAAACACAGAGAACGGGAGAGGAACAAGCGTCAGCCCGTTGATCTCAACCACAAACTGACAGATCTTGAGGAGGAGAGGAGAGTTGGCTCTGTTACGGGTAAACAGAAACACCCATTTCTTATTTTGATTGCTGACTCATTATTGCAACAGTCAGTCAGTGTGTTGGCAAAAACATGTTTTAGGACTGTTTTGCAACATGGTTATATGGCTGCCACATGGTAGGCCTTTGAGTCAACTTTACCCTTATTTCATGCAGTGAAGGAATTCCAGAGCAGCCCGTCGCTGCAATTACATCAGAACACAATCCCCTATTTTTCTTGGCAACGGGTCAACCGTTACCCAGGGCCCCAGTCACTCGGGAGTTAATACTCCTAGAAAAGGCACTTGAGGATTTCCAATAAAAACTTTTGTTAATTGTTTCATGGCCAGGCTGTGGCTGAAATTAATGAGTTACTGGATCTTTTTTTAAAATTTGTATTCTTATTTTTTTTAAAATTTAATTTAGGGGGTAGATCAGCTTTAATATTGCGTATAGATTGTAACTTCCATCAATGTAATTGTCTGCTTCACTTCCAATCCCCCATGTTTTTTTCTCTCGCCTATATATATATATACACATATATATATAGATACATACACACATATATATATATACACACACACACACACACACACACACACACACATATATATATATATATATATATATATATACATATATACATACATATATACATATATACACACATATATACACACATATATATACATACACATACACATCCATATACATACACATATACATAACCTTTATAAAAATATATTTATCTTTATTACTTTCCAACCCCACAACCCCTTCCCTAATTGGAGTAAACTAGTGAACTGTCTCTGTCATTATCTCCTCCCAAAGGTCACCACAGAATGAGAGTTTATGGGCCACTTTTAGTGCCATACCGAGTGGATAGCCACTGTTATAAGGCAGCAGCATGTGATCAATGTGAGAGTCAGAGCCTGTTTTACTACAGAGGAAAGGCAGGCAGTAAACACAAGGCTTCAGTCAGAGCCTGTTTTACCACAGAGGAAAGGCAGGCAGTAAACACAAGGCTTCAGTCAGAGCCTGTTTTACCAGAGGAAAGGCAGGCAGTAAACACAAGGCTTCAGTCAGAGCCTGTTTTACCACAGAGGAAAGGCAGGCAGTAAACAAGGCTTCAGTCAGAGCCTGTTTTACTACAGAGGAAAGGCAGGCAGTAAACACAAGGCTTCAGTCAGAGCCTGTTTGACCACAGAGGAAAGGCAGGCAGTAAACACAAGGCTTCAGTCAGAGCCTGTTTTACCACAGAGGAAAGGCAGTAAACACAAGGCTTCAGTCAGAGCCTGTTTTACTACAGAGGAAAGGCAGGCAGTAAACAAGGCTTCAGTCAGAGCCTGTTTTACCACAGAGGAAAGGCAGGCAGTAAACACAAGGCTTCAGTCAGAGCCTGTTTTACCACAGAGGAAAGGCAGGCAGTAAACACAAGGCTTCAGTCAGAGCCTGTTTTACCACAGAGGAAAGGCAGGCAGTAAACACAAGGCTTCAGACTGTCTGACCAACATTACATATATACAACCACGTTCAGAGAGAGAACAGCATTTACTGTTGCGTAACTGACTGACTGCGTCCAAAATGACACCATATTCCCTATGTAGTGCACTACTTTTCACCAGGGCCCATAGTGCACTATATATATAGGGAATAGGGTGCCATTTGGGACACAACCCCTGGCTGCACAGATCCGTTATTACTGCATCAGCTAGATTTCTATGTAATGGAGCCAGCTCTGCTCTAGAATTAGAGGAGAGGAGGATATAGGGAGGGGAGGGGGGAGATGGGGGAGAGGGGGGAGAGGAGGGAGAAACATAGCACATAGGGGAAACATAGCACATAGGGGAAACATAGCACATAGGAGAAACATAGCACATAGGGGAAACATAGC
>NC_140000.1:855129-857629 GCF_964263955.1 Coregonus lavaretus | reverse complement strand
CTCACTCTGTGTGCAATAATAGTGTTTAACATGATTTTTGAAGTACTACCTCATCTCTGTAACCCACACCACACATACAATTATCTGTAAGGTCCCTCAGTTGAGCAGTGATTTTCAAACACAGATTCAACCACAAATACAAGGGAGGCTTTCCAATGGACCTATCATGGTCCAAACACACCAACACAGTCGTGAAGAGGGCACGACAACACCTCTTCCCCCTCAGGAGGCTGAAAAGATTTGGCATGGGCCCTCAGATCCTCAATAAGTTCTACAGCTGCACCATTGAGAGCATCTTGACTGGCTGCATCACCGCCTGGTATGGCATCTGCTCGGCCTCCGACCGCTAGGCGCTACAGAGGGTAGTGTGTACGGCCCACTACATCACTGGGGCCAAGCTTCCTGCCATCCAGGACCTCTAAACCAGGCGGTGTCAGAGGAAAGTCCAAAAAAGGGTAAAAGACTCCAGCCACCCAAGTCATAGACTGTTCTCTCTGCTACCACACGGCAAGCGGTGCCGATGCACCAAGTCTGGAACCAACAGGACCCTGAACAGCTTCTACCCCCAAGCAATAAGACTGCTGAACAGTTAATCAAATGGCTACCAGACTATTTACCTTGACCCCCTTTATGATTTACTGCACTGGGTCAATGCACACTCACTCTTACTACATTGACACTCCAACACACACACACACACTATATATGTTCACACACACACACACACACACACACACACACACACACTGCTGCTACTCTGTTATTTATCTACCCTGATTGCCTAGCCACTTTTACCCCTACCTACATAATACCTCAATTACCTCAACTACCCCGTACCCCTGCACAGTGACTCAGTACTGGTCCTCCTTGTATATAGCCTCATTACGACCTCGTGCCCCTGCACAGTGACTCAGTACTGGTACTCCTTGTATATAGCCTCATTATTGTTTAGTGTGTTACTATTTCCTTTTTTAGTTAGCAAATATTTGTCTTACTTTTTAACTCTGCATTGTTGGGAAAGGGCTCGTAAGTAAGCATGTCACTGTAAAGTCTACACCTGTTGTATTCGGCGCATGTGACCAATAATATTTTATTTGATGGCTCGCAAAGAAGGGCACCTATTGGTAGATGGGTCAACATTTTAAAAAAGCAGACATTGAATATCCCTTTGAGCATGGTGAAGTTATTAATTACACTTTGGATGGTGTATCAATACACCCAGTCACTACAAAGATACAGGCGTCCTTCCTAACTCAGTTGCCAGAGAGGAAGGAAACCGCTCAGGGATTTCACCATGAAGCCAAAGGCGACTTTAAAACAGCTACAGAGTTGAATGGCTGTGATAGGAGAAAACTGAGGATGGATCAACAACATTGTAGTTACTCCACAATACTAACCTAATTGACAGAGTGAAAAGAAGCAAGCCTGCACAGAATAAACCTTTTCCGAGACATGCATCCTGTTTGCAATAAGGCACTAAAGTAAAACGTGAAAACATGTGGCAAATACATGTATTTTATGTCCTGAATACAAAGCGTTATGTTTGGGGCAAATCCAACACAACACATCACTGAGTACCACTCTTCATATTTTCAAGCATGGTGGTGGCTGCATCATGTTATGGGTATGCTTGTCATCGGCAAGGACTAGGGAGTTTCATATAATTAAAATAAATCGGAATAGAGCTAAGCACAGGAAAAATCCTAGAGTAAAGCCTGCTTCAGTCTGCTTTCCAACAGACTCTGGGAGACAAATTCAACTATCAGCAGGACAATAACCTAAAACACAAGGCCAAATATACACTGGAGTTGCTTACCAAGAAGACAGTGAATGTTCCTTAGTGGCCTAGTTACAGTTTTGACTTAAATCGGCTTGAAAATCTATGAGAAGACTTGAAAATGGCTGTCTAGCAATGATCAATAAGCAACTTGACAGAGCTTGAATCATTTAAAATACAATAATCTGCAAATATTCTACAATCCAGGTGTGCAAAACTCTTAGAGACTTACCCAGAAAGACTCACAGCTGTAATTGCTGCCAAAGGTGATTCTAACATGTATTGACTCAGGGGTGTGAATATTTATGTAAATTAGATATCTGTATTTCATTTTAAATAAATTTGCAAAAATGTCTAAAAACATGTTTTATAGGTTATCAGGCTGTAACACAACAAAATGTGGAAGAAGTAAATCCTTTCTGAAGGCAGTGTATATACAGGATCAGTTCCAATACCATATTTATAATGTGCAGGGATACTGGAGTGAGAGAGGTAGATATGTATAGGGGTAAGCATACTATATACAGGATCAGTTCAATACCATATTTATAATGTGCAGGGATACTGGAGTGATAGAGGTAGATATGTATAGGGGTAAGCATACTATATACAGGATCAGTTCCAATACCATATTTATAATGTGCAGGGATACTGGAGTGATAGAGGTAGATATGTATAGAGGTAAGCATACTATATACAGGATCAGTTCAATACCATATTTAT
>NC_140000.1:832629-847629 GCF_964263955.1 Coregonus lavaretus | reverse complement strand
ATATCTGAAACACAGCCTCCTATGCAAGACTTGAGCCTGGATATCTGTAGGCTAACAGACAGCAAAACGGAGAACAGTTTAGAAGTCTGACCCACAGGATAGAAGACTACAGGCTCAAACCACAGATTGTACACTTCAGATAATGCAGCCATGAGATGGTATGACAGATCATGACATGTTCCACTACACCATGTTGTGTGATTCTCCCCAGACTGAAGCTGTCAGAGGTTCTGTAGCTGTAGGAACTAGTCTTTAGTACAGATATCAGTCCAGAACAGGCTGGTTCTGTAGCTGTGGGAACTAGTCTTTAGTACAGATATCAGTCCAGAACAGGCTGGTTCTGTAGCTGTAGGAACTAGTCTTTAGTACAGATATCAGTCCAGAACAGGCTGGTTCTGTAGCTGTAGGAACTAGTCTTTAGTACAGATATCAGTCCAGAACAGGCTGGTTCTGTAGCTGTAGGAACTAGTCTTTAGTACAGATATCAGTCCAGAACAGGCTGGTTCTGTAGCTGTAGGAACTAGTCTTTAGTACAGATATCAGTCCAGAACAGTCTGGTTCTGTAGCTGTAGGAACTAGTCTTTAGTACAGATATCAGTCCAGAACAGGCTGGTTCTGTAGCTGTAGGAACTAGTCTTTAGTACAGATATCAGTCCAGAACAGGCTGGTTCTGTAGCTGTGGGAACTAGTCTTTAGTACAGATATCAGTCCAGAACAGGCTGGTTCTGTAGCTGTAGGAACTAGTCTTTAGTACAGATATCAGTCCAGAACAGGCTGGTTCTGTAGCTGTGGGAACTAGTCTTTAGTACAGATATCAGTCCAGAACAGGCTGGTTCTGTAGCTGTGGGAACTAGTCTTTAGTACAGATATCAGTCCAGAACAGGCTGGTTCTGTAGCTGTAGGAACTAGTCTTTAGTACAGATATCAGTCCAGAACAGGCTGGTTCTGTAGCTGTGGGAACTAGTCTTTAGTACAGATATCAGTCCAGAACAGGCTGGTTCTGTAGCTGTAGGAACTAGTCTTTAGTACAGATATCAGTCCAGAACAGGCTGGTTCTGTAGCTGTAGGAACTAGTCTTTAGTACAGATATCAGTCCAGAACAGGCTGGTTCTGTAGCTGTAGGAACTAGTCTTTAGTACAGATATCAGTCCAGAACAGGCTGGTTCTGTAGCTGTAGGAACTAGTCTTTAGTACAGATATCAGTCCAGAACAGGCTGATTCTGTCAGTGTGATGCTGCTACTATTAACTTAGCTGAGTATCCAAAACACTCCAATTTTGGTTCTGGATACTCAGTAGTTCCTGATCAGAACCTTAGTCTTGTGGAGGAGAGGGTACCAGCACATCACAGCACAGGGCTCTTATTCAGACTCTTACCTGTGTGTGTGTGTGTGTGTGTGTGTGTGTGTGTGTGTGTGTGTGTGTGTGTGTGTGTGTGTTGAGAGAGTGTGTTAAGGTCACTCAGGGAGAATGCAGAGCCTCTTACCTGACGGTGGTGTGTGTGTGTGTGTGTGTGTGTGTGTGTGTGTGTGTGTGTGTGTGTGTGTGTGTGTGTTTGAGAGAGTGTGTTTAGGTCACTCAGGGAGAATGCAGAGCCTCTTACCTGACGGTGGTGTGTGTGTGTGTGTGTGTGTGTGTGTGTGATTGAGAGAGTGTGTTAAGGTCACTCAGGGAGAATGCAGAGCCTCTTACCTGACTTTGGGTTGCAGAGCACCGGGGGGCTACTACTGAGGGTGGGACTGCTGCTATAGTAACCACTACTGCCACAGCTGCTACTCATGCTGCTGCGACGGATCCCCACTATCATCTTGATCTCTTTAGTAGGACTCACTGAGAGAGAGAGGGGTGGGGGAGAGGAGAGAGAGGGGGGCAGAGAGAGGGGAGAGAGAGAGGGGGGAGAGAGAGAGAGAGAGAGAGAGAGAGAGAGAGAGAGAGAGAGAGAGAGAGAGAGAGAGAGAGAGAGAGAGAGAGAGCGGGAGAGAGGAGAGACAGATGACATCATTTTTTCGTTAGCACATTTTCCCCCCTTGATGTAGTCAAAACAAATGTTCAAGGTTTGAGACCCTTTTTCAATTCGATGTTTGTTCCTTTTCAGAGCGAACACTAAGTATGTCCCAAATGGCACCCTTTTCTCTATACAGTGCACTACTTGGGACCAGAGCCCTATGGAAATAGGTTGCTATTTGGGATGCACATACTGTGTGAAAGTGTTACTGTAGTCAGAGGTTGTGTTGTTAGTTGTAAAAGGATCACATGCACTTCGTGACTGGCATGTGTAGGTCTATCTAATCAGTCTATAATGAAAGCACTCTTTCCGGGTAAGCTCTATATTGCCTCCATAAAGCAGTACACCTCCGGATGGTTGGACATTCTGTGGCAGGTGGTTGGGCAAAGTCTAAAGAATAATGTCACCATGGAATGTGCATCAGTGCTCTGCAATATCCTGCTGAACATAGAGAATCCTGCTGAACATAGAGAATCCTGCTGAACATAGAGAATCCAGCTGAACATAGATATTCATGCTGAACATAGATAATCCTGCTGAACATAGAGAATCCTGCTGAACATAGAGAATCCTGCTGAACATAGAGAATCCTGCTGAACATAGAGAATCCAGCTGAACATAGAGAATCCTGCTAAACATAGAGAATCCTGCTGAACATAGAGAATCCTGCTGAACATAGAGAATCCTGCTGAACATAGAGAATCCTGCTGAACATAGAGAATCCTGCTGAACATAGAGAATCCTGCTGAACATAGAGAATCCTGCTGAACATAGAGAATCCTGCTGAACATAGAGAATCTTGCTGAACATAGAGAATCTTGCTGAACATAGAGAATCCAGCTGAACATAGAGAATCCTGCTGAACATAGAGAATCCTGCTGAACATAGAGAATCCTGCTGAACATAGAGAATCCTGCTGAACATCCCTCACATATAGATGTTTTTGTCAGGAACCAAAGCCAGCAGCAGGTAGCACATATCTGTAAGTTGTGGAGGGGCTGTTCCCTCATTCCTTCCTCATTCCAGTGAGTCTCAACGATAAGAGACAGACCACAACAGTTAACTGGAGCTTAGAGGAACTCACAGTACCGCACTTTCCTCTGTAACCTTGGAAGATTCTCGTCAGTAGGAGTCTGTCACCGTTTGGTATAATTGCTTGGTCTGCCAGCTCCTTCTGAAGGGGATATTAAAGGAATGTAGCTGACGAGGTTGTTAATTTAGCTGACTTTAGCTTCTCATTATGGGGCTTAAAACCTACTGATGGCCATTACCCACATACGGTACACCCTACAGCACTCCCGTAGGTCCAAGATGATTGGATAGGTGTCTGTAAGCAATATGGCCAAACATACACCAAGCCTTTTAGAAGGCAAGGAGAACCAATCATCACATTGGTTAAACCTTCACAGTCTTCTCAGATATACAGACAAGTAGGGAGTAGGGAGTAGGGAGTAGGGGTTGTAATGGGATTCAGCCCCAGTGTGACTGTAGATAGTGCCTAGGGAGTAGGGAGTAGGGAGTAGGGGTTGTAGTGGGATTCAGCCCCAGTGTGACTGTAGATAGTGCCTAGGGAGTAGGGAGTAGGGGTTGTAGTGGGATTCAGCCCCAGTGTGTCTGTAGATAGTGCCTAGGGAGTAGGGAGTAGGGGTTGTAGTGGGATTCAGCCCCAGTGTGACTGTAGATAGTGCCTAGGGAGTAGGGGCTAACGGTTGTAGTGGGATTCAGCCCCAGTGTGACTGTAGATAGTGAGTAGGGAGTAGGGGCTAACGGTTGTAGTGGGATTCAGCCCCAGTGTGACTGTAGATAGTGCCTAGGGAGTAGGGAGTAGGGGTTATAGTGGGATTCAGCCCCAGTGTGACTGTAGATAGTGCCTAGGGAGTAGGGAGTAGGGAGTAGGGAGTAGGGGTTGTTGTGGGATTCAGCCCCAGTGTGACTGTAGATAGTGCCTAGGGAGTAGGGGCTAGGGGTTGTAGTGGGATTCAGCCCCAGTGTGACTGTAGATAGTGCCTAGGGAGTAGGGAGTAGGGGTTGTAGTGGGATTCAGCCCCAGTGTGACTGTAGATAGTGCCTAGGGAGTAGGGAGTAGGGGTTGTTGTGGGATTCAGCCCCAGTGTGACTGTAGATAGTGCCTAGGGAGTAGGGAGTAGGGAGTAGGGGTTATAGTGGGATTCAGCCCCAGTGTGACTGTAGATAGTGCCTAGGGAGTAGGGAGTAGGGGTTGTTGTGGGATTCAGCCCCAGTGTGACTGTAGATAGTGCCTAGGGAGTAGGGAGTAGGGGTTGTAGTGGGATTCAGCCCCAGTGTGACTGTAGATAGTGCCTAGGGAGTAGGGAGTAGGGGCTAAGGGTTATAGTGGGATTCAGCCCCAGTGTGACTGTAGATAGTGCCTAGGGAGTAGGGAGTAGGGGCTAAGGGTTGTAGTGGGATTCAGCCCCAGTGTGACTGTAGATAGTGCCTAGGGAGTAGGGAGTAGGGGCTAAGGGTTGTTGTGGGATTCAGCCCCAGTGTGACTGTAGATAGTGCCTAGGGAGTAGGGAGTAGGGGCTAAGGGTTGTTGTGGGATTCAGCCCCAGTGTGACTGTAGATAGTGCCTAGGGAGTAGGGAGTAGGGGCTAAGGGTTATAGTGGGATTCAGCCCCAGTGTGACTGTAGATAGTGCCTAGGGAGTAGGGAGTAGGGGCTAAGGGTTGTAGTGGGATTCAGCCCCAGTGTGACTGTAGATAGTGCCTAGGGAGTAGGGAGTAGGGGCTAAGGGTTATAGTGGGATTCAGCCCCAGTGTGACTGTAGATAGTGCCTAGGGAGTAGGGAGTAGGGGCTAAGGGTTATAGTGGGATTCAGCCCCAGTGTGACTGTAGATAGTGCCTAGGGAGTAGGGAGTAGGGGCTAGGGGTTATAGTGGGATTCAGCCCCAGTGTGTCTGTAGATAGCGCCTAGGGAGTAGGGAGTAGGGGTTGTAGTGGGATTCAGCCCCAGTGTGACTGTAGATAGTGCCTAGGGAGTAGGGAGTAGGGAGTAGGGGTTATAGTGGGATTCAGCCCCAGTGTGACTGTAGATGGTGTGGTTACAACAACTCCTGGTGTAAACAGGGCTTTATAAATACATATGATGGATCGATAGACAATTAGGTTTACCAGATAGGAAGCTGGTGTTGCCTCCCTCTGGGTTCTGTTTGCGGAGACAGAAGGGGCTGTCATGGCTCTCTGGGATGGTACGACAGCGCTCGTTCAGCAGCTCCATCAGACGCCGTCTCCTCCTGAAGTTCAGTCTGAACTGGTACAGCAGTCCTCCATCCACAAAGTGGTGCTTGTTGGTCACTGTCAGGGGAGAAACACAAAACAAAAGTATTGTTTAGGATCTTTCAGTTATGGTTTCATATAACTGACTGTAAATCCTGGTAACTATAGGTGTTTGTTTGTTTTTTGTCCCGGGGCTGTAGTGACGCCACAAGCACTGCGATGCAGTGCCTTAGACCGCTGCACCACTCGGGAGGTCCTCTGGTAACTATAATTATTGTTTCATATAACTGACTGTAAATCCTGGTAACTATAGTTATTGTTTCATATAACTGACTGTAAATCCTGGTAACTATAGTTATTGTTTCATATAACTGACTGTAAATCCTGGTAACTATAGTTATTGTTTCATATAACTGACTGTAAATCCTGGTAACTATAGTTATTGTTTCATATAACTGACTGTAAATCCTGGTAACTATAGTTATTGTTTCATATAACTGACTGTAAATCCTGGTAACTATAGTTATTGTTTCATATAACTGACTGTAAATCCTGGTAACTATAGTTATTGTTTCATATAACTGACTGTAAATCCTGGTAACTATAATTATTGTTTCATATAACTGACTGTAAATCCTGGTAACTATAGTTATTGTTTCATATAACTGACTGTAAATCCTGGTAAACTGTAGAATAGGAGGTAGTTCAGTTCAATTATTCCTATCAGGCAGAACACCTCCGATGGTGCCTCCAATGCCAGTAATCAGCTACGTCTCTTAGGGATGGGCTGGTGCCCACACAAACACACACACTCACACACACACACACACTCACACACACACACACACACACACACACACACACACACACACACACACACACACACACTGACTCTCTCTTTAGCTTGGGCCGTCATCATGCCAACACTCTCAGTACGGGGGGCGGCTCTGAATGCTCCTTAATCTCCAAATCCCTTGAAAGACATAAAGCCAACTCTTGACTGACTATACGACTAAAGCCATCCACGAATCAAATCCTACTCTCACTTGTGTAACTAAGCCCATAAAGCCATGCATAACTGTGCCAAAGGGGTTAGGACTCAGGACTTAAAGGAAAACTCCACCCCCAAAAAACGATATGTTTGCATTTGTTTCATTAGTCCATTTTCGATATAGTCCCAAAATGTTTTGCATGTCGCCAATCCATTTTTCAAGATACATAACTTTCAAAATACAGAAATACAGCCGGTATGATCTACTTACTGGGTTGGTTATGAATGCACCTTGTGATGCTATAAAAGCTGCTATTGTATGAAGTGTTTTTGATCCTGTGGTTTTATAGTGATGGATTGTCCTGTCTGGCGTCATTAATGAGTACTACGGAAATATTCCTCATCTGCAGTTCGTTTTTTTATCCCAGGAGGAAGTGTTCTCCTTATGTTGGTTGAGTGACAAGGAGTCCAATGCAATGCCCAGTCTAAAACATACAGTTACCACAAGCACATTTCAGCAATCCAAAAAGCTTGGGAAAATGTTCATAATGTTTAAACTATAATGTTTTGTCACCTTGTGCCTCAAAAAGGGGGATGAACAGGATAAAATGGGGTTGATTATGTTTATTCAGAACTCTGGTTGCCATGGTGTTGATTCACAAAGATCTAAATATCAGCACTCTGTGATTCAAATATATAATCTAGAGAAGCAGCCAATCCCAAAACAGAACCAAAACAACAACATGCTCAGTGACTCTTGATTATGTTTATTCATTCACCCATTGACTCGGCTGCCCATGGTGTTGATCCACAATGGTCAAATCACCAGCCCTCTGCGTGAGTCTATCAACCAGGAATGCAGTGATTCTGTGGGGGAACTGAACCAAAACAACCCACAATGTGGATCCATCCAGGCAGGGCTGCTATTGTTCTACAGTTCAGCCATTTAAAGTATGCAGTGTGTGTATGCATGTGTGTGTGTGTGTGTGTGTGTGTGTGTGTGTGTGTGTGTGTGTGTGTGTGTGTGTACGCTGTTGTGTGTGTGTGTGGGTGTGTGTTGTTATGACATGGGGGAAGGTTTATGTTAGGACATAAACACACTACCATGATACACTTCCACACTTCAACCCCAGGTGGCAGCACCAACCGGGTCATGGCTGGGTTCTGCCAGGCAGCCTTGATAATTCCTCAGGTGCAAGCGATCAAGTTGATTCTGAGAGAGGAGGCCAGAAGCCTCTCAGACAGTCTTTGTTAGTTTCTTTGTGTTAGTCAACCTCTTTAGTTAGGCCCGCCTCTTTGTGTTAGTCAACCTCTTTAGTTAGGCCTGCCTCTTTGTGTTAGTCAACCTCTTTAGTTAGGCCTGCCTCTTTGTGTTAGTCAACCTCTTTAGTTAGGCCTGCCTCTTTGTGTTAGTCAACCTCTTTAGTTAGGCCCGCCTCTTTGTGTTAGTCAACCTCTTTAGTTAGGCCTGCCTCTTTGTGTTAGTCAACCTCTTTAGTTAGGCCTGCCTCTTTGTGTTAGTCAACCTCTTTAGTTAGGCCCGCCTCTTTGTGTTAGTCAACCTCTTTAGTTAGGCCCGCCTCTTTGTGTTAGTCAACCTCTTTAGTTAGGCCTGCCTCTTTGTGTTAGTCAACCTCTTTAGTTAGGCCCGCCTCTTTGTGTTAGTCAACCTCTTTAGTTAGGCCTGCCTCTTTGTGTTAGTCAACCTCTTTAGTTAGGCCCGCCTCTTTGTGTTAGTCAACCTCTTTAGTTAGGCCCGCCTCTTTGTGTTAGTCAACCTCTTTAGTTAGGCCTGCCTCTTAGTGTTAGTCAAATTCTTTAGTTAGGCCCGCCTCTTTGTGTTAGTCAAATTCTTTAGTTAGGCCCGCCTCTTTGTGTTAGTCAAATTCTTTAGTTAGGCCCGCCTCTTTGTGTTAGTCAAATTCTTTAGTTAGGCCCGCCTCTTTGTGTTAGTCAAATTCTTCAGTTAGGCCCGCCTCTTTGTCGTTTACTTAGTGTATTTTGGGTCACCATTTTGAACGAAGACTAATCTGCTTGGACTGGCCGACCAAGCGAGTCCTGACTGAGCTGGCCCTGGACCTAAGGTAAGGTTGCTGTCTCCTGGGCACGTGTACGTACAACACTGTCCTCATACGCTGATTTCTCACATAGATGCACATCTCTAAAATCAGGTTGCAGACCATGTAGCTAGGCCTACGAAGAACCCTAGACACTCCTCCCAGTCGATCGTCCCTCCACCGTTCTGTCTTGTAGGATGTGGAACTCCTATTCAAATATAGAGCATCCGCCATTCGAAAAATTATCTCTGTGCTCTCGTATGACTCTCCATGAAATAGGCAGAATAACTAGCTAGCTAAAAAAAATTTACAAACGTTGACAGTGATTTAATAGTTTGCGATTGTGAGAAAATAAAACCAAAGCGGTGGCTATCTCCTGCACACATTCTGTGCCAGGATGTTGGTCGCCAGGCAGTGACTTGATCAGCTGTGTAGCTAACTGTTGTAGCTAGCTTACTGACATAACTAGCTAGCTAGTCAGCTAGCTCCTCCTTCACTGACATAAAAAGCTTGCTTAGCCTGTTTAAAATTACCCTGAAGCTGTAGACCTGCAGCCCCGCAATTAAGACGAACTGACTGTTAGCTAAAATCAGTCCATAGATCAGTATGTTTCTCCGTGATCGTATTTTTGGGTTAGCTGAGCACAGCAGCTGACTCGGAGGAACAGCTGCTTCATGAAAACTCATAATAACGTTAGCATTAGCATTACTTGCTACAGTAGCTTGCTAGCTAGCTTTTGTTGGAAGATTCAACATTGTGTGTTCAGTCCTAAGTAGATAGCCGGTTGGTTAGCAGCATCGTTTCAGTCAAAGATCATTTCAGTGACTGGCTCGGCTGTTTTATGCTCGTTTTCGTGCACATAGTCAAACTTCAGAAATACTGCTCATTGAAGCACAATAAACCTTAGCTAGATGTAAAATGGGGCAACTAAGGCTTCCTCACCAAGAAAACGAACATTGACATATTTACTGCTTTAGCTTAGATTAATTCAGACAGTTTTGAGGCTGAAATGGGGTTCAGCAGACGATGTCACCTAGGTAATATTCAGAATGTTTTGTCCGTCCATTGTAGCCAGACTACTTCTGATCTATCGCATTATCCTTTGCGACATACGAGACAGATCAGTTCAGGCGGAATCTGATGTAAGACAATGAACAAGTGCAGCAAAATGAGCAGGCTAGTTATTGGTTTCGTCCCAGTATGACCTGTGCCAGCGGAGGAGAGGAATCCAGACAGAGGCAGGGTGTGGGTGGTGGGTGTGAATCCAGCGGTGGATGCAGTCTCTCTGGAGTTGTAGCCCTGCCTGCCTGCTCCCTGGTCAGCCCATTGTCCTGCTGTCACACAGACTCAGGGCCCGGGAAGAGCACAAGAACACTGCACGCTCTGCACTACACAGCCCAGCAAACTGGAAACAGCACGCTCTGCACTACACGGCCCAGCAAACTGGAAACAGCACGCTCTGCCCTACACGGCCCAGCAAATTGGAAACAGCACGCTCTGCACTACACAGCCCAGCAAACTGGAAACAGCACGCTCTGCCCTACACGGCCCAGCAAATTGGAAACAGCACGCTCTGCACTACACGGCCCAGCAAACTGGAAACAGCACGCTCTGCACTACACAGCCCAGCAAACTGGAAACAGCACGCTCTGCACTACACGGCCCAGCAAACTGGAAACAGCACGCTCTGCACTACACGGCCCAGCAAACTGGAAACAGCACACTCTGCACTACACGGCCCAGCAAACTGGAAACAGCACGCTCTGCACTACACGGCCCAGCAAACTGGAAACAGCACGCTCTGCACTACACGGCCCAGCAAACTGGAAACAATATAGGGAATAGGGTGCAATTTGGGCCGAAGCCTGGTCTGTTGAGGATGCGAGGTGAATATCGGACATATTCTCGCAGTTCTGGACAAAATTGTGATTTGTGATCCCCACTGCTGTCATTGGGTATGATTGGCTAGGATATAGATTGCACTACACAGCCTAGCAAACTGGAAACAGCATGCTCTGCACTACACAGCCTAGCAAACTGGAAAGAGATTGCATCTCAGAGCCTGTAGGCTCAGCCAACAGGCAGCAAGAAGGCAGCAAGCATTCTCCATACAGTACTATCCTGCTGCAACTCACTGCTGGCTTGTCTCTGATGATAGATAAGCAGGGTTGGGGCTGGTCGCTCCTAGGATGGGAGACAATTCTGATGTGCCACAGTCAAGAGAACCAGAGCTGATTATATTAAAGTGCCATGACGACAAGGTACATTTCTTTTGTGTGCCGTTCACCAGTTTTTAATTAAAATGTCCTTTACAAAGTCCCCAAAATGATTGCTCTTCCTCTCAATGTCAGCAATTGAATTAGCAGTAATTATCCTCTGTGTCTGAATCAGTGTCAGGTTCACCGTTCAGCTCAAGTCAGGACAAGACACTGAGCTTGTGTCCCAAATGGTACCCTATTCCCTTCATGGTGCACTACTTCTGACCTGGGACAATAGGGCTCCCGTCAAAAGTAGTGCACTATAAAGGGAATGTCTAGGGTGCCACTTGGGACACATCCTGAGACTGGGTTGGGAGCCTGGTGTCACGCCCTGACTCTGAGGACTTGTATTTGTTGAGTCAGGGTGTGTATTTTCTGTGTTGTGTTTGCTATGTCGATGTTCTATGTTTAAGATCTAGAATGTGTAGATCTATGTTGGCCTGTGTGGTTCCCAATCAGAGGCAGCTGTTGCTCGTTATCTCTGATTGGGGATAATACTTAGGCAGCCTTTTGGCACCTGTTAGTTGTGGGATCTTGTTCCGAGTAAGGTATGTTGTGTGTATGCTACCTTGGACTTCACGTTTCGTTTGTTGTTTTGTCGTGGTGTTTATTCGTTAAATAAACATGTATGCTTATCACGCTGCGCCTTGGTCCTTCTCGTTCGTAAACGATCGTGACAGAAGATCCCACCAAAATAGGACCAAGCAGCGTGTTCAGGAGCAAACGCCGGGAATTAAACAGGAGGTGACTTTAGTAGATGTCCTCCTCGGTTGGGGGAGAATTACGAAGGAGGAGGCCGTCCGCTACCGGAAGGCGATGAAGGAGGATGCCCAGGTAGGAGAGGTGAAACGGCGCCAACAGTGCCGACGACGGAGACCCGAGAGGCAACCCCAAGAAAAAAAATTTGGGGGGGCACACGGTGTGGACGACGAGGCAGCAGGAGGCAGCGACAGGCCGGATCTGCAGGTTAGGAGAGGAGGCCACCAGGTTACGGGGGCTATTGGTCCAGAGGGAGCAGGAGTTATTTGGTCAGAGGGAGGAGCTACAGGAGGCTATAAGGGAGAAGGAGAGTGTAGAGGCACGGCGAGAGGAGCTGGTTAGGCAGCAGAAGGAGCGGGGGTTTATAAAGGAACCCAGTCCCGCTCCTCGCACCAAGAAAGTGGTGCGTGTCACCAGTCCGGTCCGGCCCGTTCCTGATCCCCGCACTAAGCCAGTGGTGCGTGTTCCCAGTACGGCCCGACCCATTACTGCTCCCCGCACCAAACCAGTGGTGCGCGTCGCCAGCCCGGCCCGGCCTGTTCCTGTCCCTCGCACCAAGCCAGTGGTGCGCGTCGCCAGCCCGGTCTGGCCTGTTCCTGCCCCTCGCACCAAGCCAGTGGTGCGCGTCGCCAGCCCGGTCCGGCCTGTTCCTGACCCTCGCACCAAACCAGTGGTGCGCGTCGCCAGCCTGGCCCGGCCTGTTCCTGCCCCTCGCACCAAATTGGTGGTGCGCGTCGCCAGCCCGGCCCGGCCTGTTCCTGCCCCTCGCAACAAACCAGTGGTGCGCGTCGCCAGCCCGGCCCGGCCTGTTCCTGCCCCTCGCACCAAGCCAGTGGTGCGCGTCGCCAGCCCGGTCCGGCCTGATCCTGACCCTCGCACCAAGCCAGTGGTGCGCGTCGCCAGCCCGGCCCGGCCTGTTCCTGCCCCAAGCCAGTGGTGCGCGTCGCCGGCCTGTTCCTGTTCCTCAAACCAAGCCAGTGGTGCGCGTCGCCAGCCCGGCCTGTTCCTGTCCCTCACACCAAACCAGTGGTGCGCGTCGCCAGCCCGGCCCGGCCTGTTCCTGCTCCCCGCACCAGGCCAGTGGTGCGCGTCGCCAGTCTGGTCCGGCCTGTTCCTGTCCCTCGCACCAAACCAGTGGTGCGCGTCGCCAGTCCGGTACAGCCCGTTCCTGCTCCCCGCACCAAGCCAGTGGTGCGCGTTGTCAGCCCGGTCCGTTCCTGCTCCCCGCACCAAGCCAGTGGTGCGTGTGTCCAGTCCGGCACGGCCCGTGCCTGTTCCACCGGTGCCTGGTCCGGCACCGGTCAGCTGCTCCACTCCGGAGCCAGAGCAATCCGCTCCACCGGGGTCCGGTCCAACTCCGGTCAGCGGATCCACTCCGGAGCCAGAGCAATCCGCTCCACCGGGGTCCAGTCCAGCACCGGTCAGCCGCTCCACTCCGGAGCCAGAGCAGTCCGCTCCATCGGTGCCTGATCCAGCTCCGGTCAGCGGTTCCACTCCGGAGCCAGAGCAGTTCGATCCACCGTCGTCGGGTCCAGCTCCAGTCAGCGGTTCCCGTCCAGACCCAGACGTCAGCCCCTCTCCAGGTTCGGGGTCTCCCACACCAGGGGCCATACAGGGCTTGGTACGTCGTGGGAGGAAGGAGAGGGGAAGCAGCGCGCCGAGGTCCAGACCAGACCAGGGGTGCAACAGGGAGGTGGAGAGTAAGTGGTGGTCACGCCCGGAGCCGGATCCACCTCCGAGGCGGAATGCCCACCCAGCCCCTACCCTGTTATGTTTATGTGGCGCGGTCGGAGTCCGCACCTTTGGGGGGGGGGTACTGTCACGCCCTGACTCTGAGGACTTGTATTTGTTGAGTCAGGGTGTGTATTTTCTGTGTTGTGTTTGCTATGTCGATGTTCTATGTTTAAGATCTAGAATGTGTAGATCTATGTTGGCCTATGTGGTTCCCAATCAGAGGCAGCTGTTGCTCGTTGTCTCTGATTGGGGATAATACTTAGGCAGCCTTTTGGCACCTGTTAGTTGTGGGATCTTGTTCCGAGTAAGGTATGTTGTGTGTATGCTACCTTGGACTTCACGTTTCGTTTGTTGTTTTGTCGTGGTGTTTATTCGTTAAATAAACATGTATGCTTATCACGCTGCGCCTTGGTCCTTCTCGTTCGTAAACGATCGTGACAGAAGATCCCACCAAAATAGGACCAAGCAGCGTGTTCAGGAGCAAACGCCGGGAATTAAACAGGAGGTGACTTTAGTAGATGTCCTCCTCGGTTGGGGGAGAATTACGAAGGAGGAGGCCGTCCGCTACCGGAAGGCGATGAAGGAGGATGCCCAGGTAGGAGAGGTGAAACGGCGCCAACAGTGCCGACGACGGAGACCCGAGAGGCAACCCCAAGAAAAAAAATTGGGGGGGGGCACACGGTGTGGACGACAAGGCAGCAGGAGGCAGCGACAGGCCGGATCTGCAGGTTAGGAGAGGAGGCCACCAGGTTACGGGGGCTATTGGTCCAGAGGGAGCAGGAGTTATTTGGTCAGAGGGAGGAGCTACAGGAGGCTATAAGGGAGAAGGAGAGTGTAGAGGCACGGCGAGAGGAGCTGGTTAGGCAGCAGAAGGAGCGGGGGTTTATAAAGGAACCCAGTCCCGCTCCTCGCACCAAGAAAGTGGTGCGTGTCGCCAGTCCGGTCCGGCCCGTTCCTGATCCCCGCACTAAGCCAGTGGTGCGTGTTCCCAGTACGGCCCGACCCATTACTGCTCCCCGCACCAAACCAGTGGTGCGCGTCGCCAGCCCGGCCCGGCCTGTTCCTGTCCCTCGCACCAAGCCAGTGGTGCGCGTCGCCAGCCCGGTCTGGCCTGTTCCTGCCCCTCGCACCAAGCCAGTGGTGCGCGTCGCCAGCCCGGTCCGGCCTGTTCCTGACCCTCGCACCAAACCAGTGGTGCGCGTCGCCAGCCTGGCCCGGCCTGTTCCTGCCCCTCGCACCAAATCGGTGGTGCGCGTCGCCAGCCCGGCCCGGCCTGTTCCTGCCCCTCGCAACAAACCAGTGGTGCGCGTCGCCAGCCCGGCCCGGCCTGTTCCTGCCCCTCGCACCAAGCCAGTGGTGCGCGTCGCCAGCCCGGTCCGGCCTGATCCTGACCCTCGCACCAAGCCAGTGGTGCGCGTCGCCAGCCCGGTCTGATCCTGACCCTCGCACCAAGCCAGTGGTGCGCGTCGCCAGCCCGGCCCGGCCTGTTCCTGCCCCAAGCCAGTGGTGCGCGTCGCCAGCCCGGTCCGGCCTGTTCCTGTTCCTCAAACCAAGCCAGTGGTGCGCGTCGCCAGACCGGTCCGGCCTGTTCCGGCACTCGCACCAAGCCAGTGGTGCGCGTCGCCAGCCCGGTCCGGCCTGTTCCTGTCCCTCACACCAAACCAGTGGTGCGCGTCGCCAGCCCGGCCCGGCCTGTTCCTGCTCCCCGCACCAGGCCAGTGGTGCGCGTCGCCAGTCTGGTCCGGCCTGTTCCTGTCCCTCGCACCAAACCAGTGATGCGCGTCGCCAGTCCGGTACAGCCCGTTCCTGCTCCCCGCACCAAGCCAGTAGTGCGCGTTGTCAGCCCGGTCCGTTCCTGCTCCCCGCACCAAGCCAGTGGTGCGTGTGTCCAGTCCGGCACGGCCCGTGCCTGTTCCACCGGTGCCTGGTCCGGCACCGGTCAGCTGCTCCACTCCGGAGCC
>NC_140000.1:820129-827629 GCF_964263955.1 Coregonus lavaretus | reverse complement strand
GCACGCGTTTCTCGCAGATAAATGTGACATAATTGGTTATTATGAAACTGGTTGTGTGATAAAAACATATCAAACGTTAACTCAATCTGGGGAGCCCAGTAACAGTCTCTGCTGTACTTTCAAACGTGTGTGTGTGTGTGTGTGTGTGTGTGTGTGTGTGTGTGTGTGTGTGTGTGTGTGTGTGTGTGTGAAACGATGGGACAGAGCCAATCCAAGTGCGTGATGACAAGAGAAGACACTGTGTTCCCTTACTAAAATATGATCCCTACAGCATGCCCTTTGGAAGGGAGGACCCAATGTGACTGCCCACAATTTGTTACTTCAACTTGACCATGGACTCAACACTCAAGTCTCCTCTTTCACCTAACAAAGTCAACTCAGAAACTACAGGTCCATAGAATTAAAGAAGCAACTGCCAACAGTCCAAAATGTTATTACCATGATAGGTAATTACTGTGTAATTACCATTTGACCATTGGTAATTCCTCAGTGAATACCAGGTAGGCCTAAATAGTATACGGTTAAATAAAGTACAGCATGACCCAAAGTTTCATCTTTCATAACTGCTTCTTCAAAATGGGCTATAATTACATTCAGTTAGGGCAGTGGTTCCCAAACTGTGGGGCTAACCCTACTTAGCACTCAGAGACATGTCATTTCATCAGTGTGAACGTAGGAGAAGGAAGCACTGCCATGTAGTGCTGCTGTACTGAACATGACCTTTATGTTAGTTGGGATGTCTCAGAAATAGATACAGATAATTCTCCTTCCACTCACCATGCTGCATGATCCCGTGTTCTAGAAGCCTCCGTCCAAGATGCTCCGCCTCCTCTCGGGTTGCCATCTCTCCCTCCACCAGCAGCCAATCGACAAGCTCGGAGGCCACCAGCGTCCGTTCAAACGTCTCACCCTCTTCTTCCCGAGTCGCTAGGATGGACGTCTCTGTGTTCATCATCAGCCTGTTGAGAAGGACAGATTTAGATGTTTATATAGACTACTTTATATTATGTGTAAATCAGTTGAATGTTGTTGTTGTTGTTTTCCATACGGATTCAACACAATAACAGACTTTTCCATCAACCTCTATCTAAATCGTCATCTGTGCAGGCTTTTACTCCGACCTATAACAACACCTGATTTAGCTAATGAATGATTAGTAAAACTAGGTGTGTTAGCGTAGGGCTGGAGTCAAACCTTGCAGATGGGTAGCTCCCAAGTCCCCAGGAGGAGGGTAGCTTGACCAACCCTGTACTATTTATAAAGACGAGCTCTTCTAAGGTCAACAAGTTCAGTTATCCACAGCACCCTCCCACTGAGTGATCACGGTACAAGATTGATGTCAGTTATCCACAGCACCCTCCCACTGAGTGATCATGGTACACCCTCCCACTGAGTGATCATGGTACACCCTCCCACTGAGTGATCATGGTACACGATAGATGTCAGTTATCCACAGCACCCTCCCACTGAGTGATCATGGTACACCCTCCCACTGAGTGATCATGGTACACCCTCCCACTGAGTGATCATGGTACACCCTCCCACTGAGTGATCACGGTACACGATAGATGTCAGTTATCCACAGCACCCTCCCACTGAGTGATCACGGTACAAGATATGATGTCAGTTATCCACAACACCCTCCCACTGAGTGATCACGGTACAAGATATGATGTCAGTTATCCACAGCACCCTCCCACTGAGTGATCACGGTACAAGATATGATGTCAGTTATCCACAGCACCCTCCCACTGAGTGATCACGGTACAAGATATGATGTCAGTTATCCACAGCACCCTCCCACTGAGTGATCACGGTACAAGATATGATGTCAGTTATCCACAACACCCTCCCACTGAGTGATCACGGTACAAGATATGATGTCAGTTATCCACAGCACCCTCCCACTGAGTGATCACGGTACAAGATATGATGTCAGTTATCCACAGCACCCTCCCACTGAGTGATCACGGTACAAGATATGATGTCAGTTATCCACAGCACCCTCCCACTGAGTGATCACGGTACAAGATATGATGTCAGTTATCCACAGCACCCTCCCACTGAGTGATCACGGTACAAGATATGATGTCAGTTATCCACAGCACCCTCCCACTGAGTGATCACGGTACAAGATAGATGTCAAAAGAGGACAAGGGTGGAATCCCAACAGACAGAGAATACACATGCCGTGGTTGGCGCGCACACACACACACACTAGGTAAATGTCAAGCCTGTGTGGAAATAGGTGGAGCTATGAGATACAGTATGAACTACGCAGTAAAAACTAAAATGTACATGTCACTGCTTGCATTGAAACAAAGGCAGTATCTTATTTTTCCAAGGCGGGGCACCGATTCTTTCTTTCCTCATAACTTAATTCCTCTTTCCATGGACGCAATGACGTGCGACTGTTTGCTGACACATTATCACCTTATCACGGAGTCAACTAACCCACCCATTAACCTTGCTTTAGTCTCGATGCTTCACATGTGAAAGATTACTAAGCCCACATCTGGCCCACACACCCAGGATACATCCCAAATAACACCCTGTTCCCTATACGGTATATAGTGCACTACTTTTGACCAAGGGAAGTAATAGGGGTGCCTTTCAGAACGCTGCATAAATCAGATCACATTTTGATCTCATCCACATCTGACCTAAAACCACCATGCAGGTCTGGTCAGTCATTTAAAAAGAACAACTCCGCCACTTTATAACCAGTTACTATGCTGTTGGTAAACATGCACTACTGTAAGATTTGATATACATTATGATGTTTTATCGTTTTTCTTTGTTAGTCATACCGCACGATTCCTTGTTTTTGTAATTTTTTTGAAGATTCTGTATTTCTCCTCCCATGACGCAATGCTCTGCCTAGTTAGCTGCCTGCAGTAAGCTTAGCTGAATAGCAAGCCCTGACGAAGCTTAGTCGAAATATATTGCTTGTGTCATACGTCATGAGTGCATTTCACATGCGCCTGGCACCTACTACCATACCCCGTTCAAAGGCACCTAAATCTTTAGTCTTGCCCATTCATCCGCTGAATGGCACACATACACACAATCCATGTCTCAATCGTCTCAAGGCTTAAATTTTTTTTTTTTACCTGTCTCCTTCCCTTCATCTACAGTGACATCAATAAGGGAATCATATCTTTCACCTGGATACACCTGGTCGGTCTGTGTCATGGAAAGAACAGGTGTTCCTAATGTTTTATACACTCAAGTGTATTCCTATCTAGGGCCCTGGTCAAAAGTAGTGCACTGTGTAGGGGATAGGGTGCTTAGGGTGCTGTGTAGGACGCCAACACAGTCTCCTGTGACTGTCAGACTGTCAACTCTCGCCACTGCTAGCCCAACTGGCTCTGGTCCACTCACCACATGTTACAATTTAGTAATTTAGCAGACGCTCTTATCCAGAGAGACTTACAGTTAGTGAGTGCATACATTTTCACACTGCCCCCCCCCGTGTGAAACGAACCCACAACCCTGGCGTTGCAAACGCCATGCTCTACCAACTGAGCTACACGGGACCAGTAGTGTGGGGATTCATAGTAGTATTTGTTTGTATGATAAGCATTTGCAATGTTTCTTTATGATTTTCTTGGGCTATGTTTGCAAGACGTTTCAAACCTAAAATGTTTTTCCTTACTGTTTTTTTCAGATTAACGCTGTTGTTAATCTTTGATTTTATGATAATAATTCACACAGATAGATTATAGCTTAGTAATTTCTAAGAATCAGTAACACGGAATATATAAATCATTATCGACTTAGAATGAGAGTTAAGAAAACAAAATGTGTGCCAGATATGAAAGGGGAAACTAAAACACGTGCCTGAATCACGCCCACGGTCTGAGCTTCATCCTTCAAAAACTCCTTCAAAACAATTATTTGTATTTCTTATCAACAGAACAGTCAATAGAAGTTTGCAGAGTTTGACCCGGCTGCAACCAAGATATAAAACACATCAGGCAGAGCAGGATTACACTACTGAATGTTCCACAGAAAAGCCTGTCCACATTCAATTACATTCCATTCCACTCCATTTTGTTCCGTTCCCATTCAATTCAATAAACTTTATTCATCCCAAGCGGGCAGTTAGCCAGATACAGCCGGTCTTAAAAGTGACAGCCATGAGTCAACACATAACAGGATAAATGCACACTGTATTACCCTGGGACCGGAGCCCTGCTTGCTGTAAGCAGAATAACTCCTACTCTATGGAATGTTAAATATGCACTGTAGACTTTCCAACGTTTATTTACCAGTATGCACTGTAGACTTTCCAACGTTTAATTACCAGTATGCACTGTAGACTTTCCAACGTTTAATTACCAGTATGCACTGTAGACTTTCCAACGTTTAATTACCAGTATGCACTGTAGACTTTCCAATGTTTAATTACCAGTATGCACTGTAGACTTTCCAACGTTTAATTACCAGTATGCAGTGTAGACTTTCCAACGTTTAATTACCAGTATGCACTGTAGACTTTCCAACGTTTAATTACCAGTATGCACTGTAGACTTTCCAACGTTTAATTACCAGTATGCAGTGTAGACTTTCCAACGTTTAATTACCAGTATGCACTGTAGACTTTCCAACGTTTAATTACCAGTATGCACTGTAGACTTTCCAATGTTTAATTACCAGTATGCACTGTAGACTTTCCAACGTTTAATTACCAGTATGCAGTGTAGACTTTCCAACGTTTAATTACCAGTATGCACTGTAGACTTTCCAACGTTTAATTACCAGTATGCAGTGTAGACTTTCCAACGTTTAATTACCAGTATGCACTGTAGACTTTCCAACGTTTAATTACCAGTATGCACTGTAGACTTTCCAACGTTTAATTACCAGTATGCAGTGTAGACTTTCCAACGTTTAATTACCAGTATGCAGTGTAGACTTTCCAACGTTTAATTACCAGTATGCACTGTAGACTTTCCAATGTTTATTTACCAGTATGCACTGTAGACTTTCCAATGTTTATTTACCAGTATGCACTGTAGACTTTCCAATGTTTATTTACCAGTATGCACTGTAGACTTTCCAATGTTTATTTACCAGTATGCACTGTAGACTTTCCAACGTTTAATTACCAGTATGCAGTGTAGACTTTCCAACGTTTAATTACCAGTATGCAGTGTAGACTTTCCAACGTTTAATTACCAGTATGCAGTGTAGACTTTCCAACGTTTAATTACCAGTATGCAGTGTAGACTTTACAACGTTTAATTACCAGTATGCACTGTAGACTTTCCAATGTTTAATTACCAGTATGCACTGTAGACTTTCCAACGTTTAATTACCAGTATGCAGTGTAGACTTTCCAACGTTTAATTACCAGTATGCACTATAGACTTTCCAAAGTTTAATTACCAGTATGCACTGTAGACTTTTCCAACGTTTAATTACCAGTATGCACTATAGACTTTCCAACGTTTAATTACCAGTATGCACAATAGACTTTCCAAAGTTTAATTACCAGTATGCACTGTAGACTTTTCCAACGTTTAATTACCAGTATGCAATGTAGACTCTCCAAGTCCTTCAAATGAGACCAGTGGAAACATTATGCTTAAACTGCTTGTGAAGGCGGAACGAGGAAGCAGTCGCCAACATGAACTTCACACAGGCCTGGGCTAAGGGCTGAGACCACCCTGCTGGTTGTGAGAAGGAAAGGTTCTCTTTGTTGATTCTCCAAGGCGTTGTTCACAACCCTCTAAACACTACTGGCCCATTTACCAGGCAAGTGGAAATATGCCCAGGAACTAAAGTTTCTCTTCATCCTGATGGTTCAGGCAGGAAGACAATAGTCAGTCAAACAAGGTGGTTAAACATCGCCTTGCGATTGTCCCTATTGACTTATCCCCCGATGCTTCGAGACCGTGCACAACAACAATACAACGGCTCTTCCTGTACTGGGAACTAGGGCTGGGATTCCGGAGGGGGGACAATACAACGGCTCTTCCTGTACTGGGAACTAGGGCTGGGATTCCGGAGGGGGGACAATACAACGCCTCTTCCTGTACTGGGAACTAGGGCTGGGATTCCGGAGGGGGGACAATACAACGGCTCTTCCTGTACTGGGAACTAGGGCTGGGATTCCGGAGGGGGGACAATACAACGCCTCTTCCTGTACTGGGAACTAGGGCTGGGATTCCGGAGGGGGGACAATACAACGGCTCTTCCTGTACTGGGAACTAGAGCTGGGATTCCGGAGGGGGGATAATACAACGGCTCTTCCTGTACTGGGAACTAGGGCTGGGATTCCGGAGGGGGGACAATACAACGGCTCTTCCTGTACTGGGAACTAGGGCTGGGATTCCGGAGGGGGGACAATACAACGCCTCTTCCTGTACTGGGAACTAGGGCTGGGATTCCGGAGGAGGGACAATACAACGGCTCTTCCTGTACTGGGAACTAGGGCTGGGATTCCGGAGGGGGGACAATACAACGGCTCTTCCTGTACTGGGAACTAGGGCTGGGATTCCGGAGGGGGGACAATACAACGGCTCTTCCTGTACTGGGAACTAGGGCTGGGATTCCGGAGGGGGGACAATACAACGGCTCTTCCTGTACTGGGAACTAGAGCTGGGATTCCGGAGGGGGGACAATACAACGGCTCTTCCTGTACTGGGATCTAGGGCTGGGATTCCGGGGGGGTGGACACACACAAAGTCAATCACATTGCACAGGTAGTTTGTTTGTAGCTGTGCTTGTTGGAATCGTGGCCTCAGTCTCTAGTCTGGTGAGTGTGAAGACTGAAGTGTAGCCTACATACTCTACCATGGTGACTACATAAATACACCCTAACACTGGCCCTGCCTAGCATAACACTGACAATGGCCCTGCCTGTGTCTCCCTGTTACACCCCACACACACACACACACACTGTAAAGCTCAGGGCTCAGGGGGAGGATGGCTCAGCCACCACAGGGGCTGGAGCAGGAGCTGGCATATAGAAGGTTGCTGTGGAGCTGGCTGCTAGCTTCAACACAGACACAGTCAGACAGCAGGGAGGCTAGCCTAAGGAGAGGGGGCAGGGAGGCTAGCCTAAGGAGAGGGGGCAGGGAGGCTAGCCTAAGGAGAGAGGGAAGGGAGGCTAGCCTAAGGAGAGGGGGCAGGGAGGCTAGCCTAAGGAGAGGAGGCAGGGAGGCTAGCCTAAGGAGAGAGAAGGGAGGCTAGCCTAAGGAGAGGGGGCAGGGAGGCTAGCCTAAGGAGAGGGGGCAGGGAGGCTAGCCTAAGGAGAGGGGGCAGGGAGGCTAGCCTAAGGAGAGGGGGCAGGGAGGCTAGCCTAAGGAGAGGGGGCAGGGAGGCTAGCCTAAGGAGAGAGAGAAGGGAGGCTAGTCTTAAACAGAGAAAAAAACTAAAGAGACAGACACTTTTATTATTCCTGTGTAGTAAGTTAGGTAGTAGCAGCCAATACAAGATGCCTGAGGGTGAATTTCAACATACTGCCTTCCAAACCTGTTCATAACTAAT
>NC_140000.1:789229-819929 GCF_964263955.1 Coregonus lavaretus | reverse complement strand
TCATGTCTTTGAACTCCTTGTGTTCGTCACAAACTGCAACACAAAAAGAGGAACAATGTTTGTTTAAATTTAGCTAACTGATAATTGCCTCATCTTTTTCCCACACAAACAGCCCACTAAACAGAGGTAAATTTACCCGAAATCTTCGTAGTTAATAATGGCATTATATTTCTCTCGACAACCCAGTGCCAGTCAATCCTCTGAAGTGAATGAAATTTGACAATGAAATTTGACAAATGAAGCACTTTGCGGTTCTTTGAGTGGTGAGGTCTGAGTTTAAAGTGTTATGTTAGCTACACAGCTTTCTGGAAACTCATAAGTCATCAGACAGAAGCTACACACAGTGTATCCTTGACATACAGTACATATTAACCTTCAACAAGACATTGTTGTACTAGGCTACATCCAAACTGGCTGAGAGAAAAGACAGCCAACAGAACTAGAGAGACAGAGGATTTGTCTCTTCCCAGAAAATGACCCAAAAAAACATTAGGCACCAAACGAAAGAAAAACAGTTTGAAAGAGGGAAGGACTATCTGGATACAAAAAAAATACAAATAAATTCTGTTGAGTGCCGTAATGAATGAGACCCAGATGTCAGAAGACTGTAGAGAAGCAGGATCTGGCTGTTCCCAGAAAATGCCAAGCTCAGGGGAGTATTAATTAGGGCACACCATAACAAAACACTTAGCAACGGAAAACAGAAATGAGCGCTTCTTATTGGACAGGTCCAGGAAATCTCTCTGTTTCAGTACGTTTCCTTCCATTTGGTTCCTAATGAACACAAGCCAGACGTCGCTGGTCCTGTCAGAAGGCCCTACCGTGATGGATGATGCTCTGGTCAAGGAGTTTCTGCATGATCTTAATGGCTGTGTCTCTGTCTGACGCCTCCTTGTGCTCCAGCAGCCAGTCGATCAGCTCCTTGGCCACGAAGCAGTTGGGATACGTCCTCAGGTGATGCCTGCGGTCCTTAATCACCTTCCCTTCATGTAGACGCAACCTGTGGAACGAACAACACAACGTCAGGCTATGAACAAACTGTAGCTTCTCTCCCTCTCGGTCTCTCTCTCGGTCTCGCTCTCGGTCTCTCTCTCGGTCTCTCTCTCGGTCTCTCTGTCATATGCTGTAACTACAGTACACATGTTCAGGAAAGATTAGGCCTATAGCTAGTAATGTAGACTATTCTTACCTTGTCTGTGGAACAACACAACGTCAGGCTATTGACATGTTTTGTAACTGTAGTGACATAACTTCTCCTATACTGACATAACTTCTCTCTCCCCCCACTCTCTCTCTCCCCTCCATTGTCTCTCTCCCCCTACCCCTTTCTCTCCCCCCACTCTGTCTCCCCTCTCCGTCTCTCTCTCCCCTCTCTGTCTCTCTCTCCCCTCTCTGTCTCTCTCTCCCCTCTCTGTCTCTCTCTCCCCTCTCTGTCTCTCTCTCCCCTCTATGTCTCTCTCTCCCCTCTATGTCTCTCTCTCCCCTCTCTGTCTCTCTCTCCCCCTCTCCTCTGTCTCTCTCCCCCTCTCCTCTGTCTCTCTCCCCCTCCTCCCCCCCTCTCCTCTCCTTCGCTCTCCCCCTCCTTCGCTCTCCCCCCCCCCCTCTTCTCTCCCTCCCCTGTCCCCCCCTCCCCTCTTTCTCTCCCCCCTCTCGCTCTCTCCCCCCTCCCCTCTTCTCTCTCTCCCCTGTCCCCCCCTCCCCTCTCTCTCTCCCCCTCCCCTCTCTCTCTCCCCCTCCCCTCTCTCTCTCCCCCCATCCTGTATGTACAGTCTTTTATAACATAGCTTTAGCTCCTCTTTCACGCGTCTGTACTTCATGTTCACTCTCTCAGGAAGGACATGTATGTACATGTATTGTGTATTCGTACCACATGTTCCAGTTTCTTGGTGGTTGTCTCCAAGAGGAAGTGACAACAACAAACAGGGTGGTGCACATTGGTGGCCTCAGAACGGTGGTTAGGTTAGATAGTCATTGTTACACCACAGCATACTGACTCATAGTATAGGCTATGTTTTTTAAAGTCGATAAGTTACACTTGTTTTATATCCTTCATTTAATTTAATTGTGTTCATTTGACGTTACGGACATTGTGTAACATAAAAGGATATTCAGAGAATTCTGTTTATGAGTGCAGTGTATGGATTATGAATGTGTTATGAAGCACTTCTGTAACCTAATAGGTTTTGCTCCTCAAATAAAGTGTTACCGGGTAGGACATCTGTCAATACTACGTTAGTTAGACAGGTCTGAGGATTATGTGTATGGATGGATTAGGATTGTGTTATGAAGTCCTTATGTAGGTATACGTGTGCTCTAAAGTGGACAGGTCTGAGGAGGATGTACGGAGGGATTAAGTGGACAGGTCTGATGAGGATGTACGGAGGGATTAAGTGGACAGGTCTGATGAGGATGTACGGAGGGATTAAGTAGACAGGTCTGAGGAGGATGTACGGAGGGATTAAGTAGACAGGTCTGATGAGGATGTACGGAGGGATTAAGTAGACAGGTCTGAGGAGGATGTACGGAGGGATTAAGTAGACAGGTCTGAGGAGGATGTACGGAGGGATTAAGTAGACAGGTCTGAGGAGGATGTACGGAGGGATTAAGAAATCCTTATATAGGTGGTGCACTTCCAATAAAGTTTGACAGATGTCCTCACTACAAATTAACTAACTGAAACATTCTAAAATGAACGATTAAAACAAGTTTCAACTGTTGACACAGTATGTATAATGGTCTGTCATGTAGGTGGTATCACTTCATATAAATCAGTCATCAGTCAGGTCTGTTATGTAGGTGGTATCACTTCATATAAATCAGTCATCAGTCAGGTCTGTTATGTAGGTGGTATCACTTCATATAAATCAGTCATCAGTCAGGTCTGTCATGTAGGTGGTATCACTTCCTATAAATCAGTCATCAGCCAGGTCTGAGAGAGGAGGAGTGTCTGTCCAGGTCGTTAAATGTCCCAGGCCTCCGCAGACAGACAGGATAGAATAAGAACTCTTTACACACAGTCTGGGTTCCTTGTCTATTCTGGCTCTTCTTCCAGTACGAAGATGACGAAAGACAGCAGATGTGCAACTAAACTAAGCAGGAGAGGAGAGGTTGAGGCAGACGAGCCAAAACTCAAGGTTGGCCAACGAAAGTGAATCTAGCTGTCTAACTGAATGATCCTTTAACCTTAAGTGCACCTACAGGACATGTTCATAGCAGAGTAATGCAAATGTTATGTAGCCTCTTGGACTGGTCAGTGAGAGTGACCCATGAACAACACTACAACTAAAACCACTAGACAGCAGATTAGTTAAAGAACAACTAGGAATAAAAGTAATCGTCCTCAAGACGTGTCCTGGATAGCCCTTGTGTTTATCGTAGTGATTTACCTATAATGTTAAATGGAGAAAGCTAACAAACAGCCATCATTCATTACAGCAGCTCCTCTGGCTCTTCTTGGTCTCTGTAGAATCTCCTACTGGCTAGCGTCTCCTGGATTAGATTTGGCAGCTCAGTCCGAGCCTTCGAGGCCCCACAGGGCTCTGGTCAAAGTAGTGCACTATGTAGGGCATAGGGTGCCATTTGGGACGCAGCGAGTAACCTAAACCCACAGGGCAACCCGCCATGAATCCACACGGCTTGGTTTCCTCACAATAATTATAAACCAGGGGTCCAAAATACCATTCTAACCCTACAGAACTCAAGGAAGCATAGGTTCATGTCATGTTATAAATGTGAGTGAAGCTAATCGTCAATACAACAGAGGTTAAAAGACGTGGCAACTACACCAGACTAGTACTGTGCAATGCTGTGGCAGGTTAAAAGTAGGGCCGGGACGGTACTTGTTAGTATCGTGGCAAGGAAACAAAACAAAGCGTATTTAACTTATTTAGGAAAACATTACATTGTCATCCAGAGACACATTTATATTCCAAGTTATAGCACAGAATATTCTACATACAGCAGGTTTTTAAAGGACGGTCTGCTTCCTGTTCTCATTTTTGCAGTATAAAAAAAAAAAATGCAATACTGGTATCATCACAGCCCTAGTTAAAAGAGACCATTTTAGTGAGGGTCAAAGATGAATCGTGATTGGGAACACTGACATTGAGTTTATTGATGTGATTTAACCTTGATGATAAAGTCCTGCGAACACACAGCAACTTTCCCCACACACATCTGACAGGTGATAAAACCTTTCAATGCCAATTATAATTAGTTATTTCACTGATGTTGACACTCACAAGGTGTCCCTTCTTGCTATCTCACTATTTCAATAGTGTTTTTTATGGCACCACTATTATGGGCCAAGGGTCTGTGTGTGTGTGTTTGCTCGCTCTGTTGGTCCACAAATAGGTGTTATTTCCCTTCCACTAACACAAGCAGCAGTAATTTTCGGATTGACACCACAATGAATGAATTAAATAATTGCTGTCAGTTACACGATGGAAGAAAAAAAACCTTTGACACTTGAAATAATCATATTGTGTGCACTAGGCCAGGACAATGCAATACACACTCGCATTGCAGACAGGTATTGTATTGTATTGTTTTGTATTTGTGCGTTGGTTTGAAATGGGGACAATTCACGCCTTTGTTTGAACAGGATCATACAGAGCTCTCAGCTCGAGCCAGCCACTCCTACCTCAACTGCTCTCCGGTGACCAGAACCTCGGCCATGCGCTCGAGCTCCGCAGCCTTCTTCTGCATTGTGTTCCCGATACCATCCATCTCTTTACAACTGTCAAAATAACGGAACTATTATCAGCACTTTTAAATACTGTACACAGGCCAAGGCATCATCGCCTGTGAAAACGTGCCTACAGTTCACCATGCATGGCTTGTTAATTACATATGGAGAGGCAGCTGTCTGAATAGCTCAACTGTATTCTGCCCTAATGACTGTAGCTATACTGTATTACAGTGTCATAACTGTGACGTAACCAGTCATTTGTTTATCATGCATTGCAGAATATCAACAGCACAGCACAATCTATTGAAATGAACTGGATATTAGATAACGTTAGCTCACAGTGCAATCATATTCTCCATGATCACAGGCAAAACACTCCTGCTGTGCCTGCTGTGGTCCATCTCTGACACACACTGGCTGTAGTATTTCATCATTACTCGCACATTTAAATGCATCAAAAATTTATAATTTACCTTGCTACCACCATGGATGAAAAATAGCTGATTTATTGTTCCTCGAGATCACGTTGTCCTAGATTTGCAAACCAGCAGCATAATCTGAGAAATTCATTACAAAAAAACTAGTTTCGCACAGGGAAAAATTATCAGCTGCTATCGTTATGCCAGAGGGGAGGCTAGTTTGGCTAGTTTAATGTTGAACTTCTTTTGTATTCTAGAAATTAAACTGGTCCGCTAACCATCAAATGTATGCATAATCTTTTCTCGTCGGTAAAGCTTCATCCAACGAACAGCGATTCCTCGTGACATTTGCATATATTTCTTCAGTAGTAATGAGCTCCCCTCGCACCTCTGTTTACTACCCGATCCTATCATGAAAAGCACGTTGACACAGTGCAGTGTCGTCAACTATTTTTCAGGGAGATCTGCTATTGGCTTCTAGATTTGTCGCCAGAAGACGCTAGATGACGTTTTACCGTTGCCGCGATGACGTCACATCACGATTTCGCTTTGCTGCGGCACAACTGCGGTCCCCCACGTAACGTTTTCGCCGTCTTCCGCCGCACATTGTGCTTCTCTGACTGTTGCCGCGTTCAAGTGCTAGTCGGAACTCGGATATTTCCAACTTGCTAATAGGTTGTAGTTATACACGTGCCTCGTGCACCCAGTTAGCAATTCGGAAATGTCCGAGTTTCCTAGTTCCAACTAGCACGTAACGCGGCGTATGTGTGCGTCGTTGCTGTGACGTCTGTTCACAGAGAGCTTCTCCCACTGTCGTGTGCGGCAGAATTGAGTGGGAAACGTCGCTAAATGCTATCAAAACCATAGAAACCCCCTGTGTCAAAACCTCAAAGGCAGCATGAAAAACATCAGAATTTGTCGCTAGAATCTTTTACCAATAAAAGTCGCTGGAGGGGTCTGAAAACTCGCTTAATATAGCGACAAAGTTGCTAAATTGGCAACGCTCGAGACAAGTGGGCATTCATGACCCGCACTGTGGGAGTTGACCAAGAAGGCGCGGTATATGCAAATATTACAGAGTCGGATCAGTGGACTAGTCTCAAACCAACAAACTGCACTCACCCGGTGTGCTAGGCGAGCTAAATCAAGCGCACCACCTGGGCGGTATGGTTGGGTTGCATCTCATAATTTCCAGTGGTAGATTTTAGCACCGTGCACCCATGTCGGGTGAACTCAGCGTGCTGCGGGGACATAAATCGAGTGCACCATAAGAGAGAGAACGTGAAGTCATCGAGACATTCATTGGCCTATGCCTCTGTCAATCAAATATGCCTTCGTACTTCCGGTATATATTGCGGGAAAGTTGATCTAGCGAGAGAATCACATTTGATTTGGATTACACTACAAAATAGATGATTTCACAATAATTTATAGTTATCTCATATATTAGGACCAAATGTCGAGAATATTAGAAGAGGTACAGGCTACCCTACAAATCGCCAAACTAAAAGAGAATGATTTAAAGAACACAATTCACTGTTTAACTTTCGGAGAAAGCGTCTCGTCCGGAGACTACTGCCTGATGGAACTGGATGACGCGCTCTGTAAACACATAGAAGCAGGAAAGAGGTAAAGTATCTGCATAGTTACAATGTAGCTAATTCATCATAAACACACAGTTAAGAGATTAAACACAGTTACGTTAATAGACATAGCTAGTTATATTAATAGAAAGTTTGCCGTGGGTTGTATCTTCTAAACAACCGTACTTGGTGACTGGTTGGTTGGTTCACGGGAGATTTTTTGTTCTGGGTTCAGAGATTACGCGTATGTAGTTTGCGTGGCCAACCAACCTGGAGAGCTACTGGATGTCTGCAGGCTTTTGCTCCAACCCTGTTCTAACACAGCTGATTCTACGATTGATCTGCACATCAGGACCTTGATAAGCTGAATCCCGTGTGTTGGACCAAAGCAGGGATGGATCAAAAGGCTGTACACCCTCTAGTCCAATATTGGACTAAAGGAGCCTAATGTTACTCTTTAGTCCAAGGACCTTACATCCGGAAGCCAAAACAGCCAAATACTCAAACTAAACGTGAATCGATTCACAATTGCGGTATGGTTCTAGAAATATAAAGCCCTCTACTTTCATATCACATAAAAAAATAAAAAAAACACAAATGCAAAATACACACTTACTGTACACTGTTTTAAAACAGTTGCAGCCAACATTATTTTTCAGTGACAACACGTTTGTGGCGTCTGTCTTCTGTTTACCCACAGGTGTTCGGAGACACAGATAGCTAATTAGTAGTCCACTCTGTCTTCCGTCTGTTTTCCGTAAACAAGCGCTGAAACATGGAAATATGGCATGTGTGAACCATAACCCTATAAATATGTATTAATTGAACCTTTTTTTGTTTTTTTAAAATAATTTCTGGCCGATATGAAAGATAAGTAGGTCCATATGCTTCCAAAACGGTACTGCAAGCGATGCGGGTTAATGTTCAGACAGTGTCATGGTCCTTATTTAAACTCCCCCTACAGAAGATGCCTTCATCCAAGCGATGCGGGTTAATGTTCAGACAGTGTCATGGTCCTTATTTAAACTGCCCCTACAGAAGACGCCTTCATCCAAGCGATGCGGGTTAATGTTCAGACAGTGTCATGGTCCTTATTTAAACTCCCCCTACAGAAGACGCCTTCATCCAAGCGATGCGGGTTAATGTTCAGACAGTGTCATGGTCCTTATTTAAACTCCCCCCAACAGAAGACGCCTTCATCCAAGCGATGCGGGTTAATGTTCAGACAGTGTCATGGTCCTTATTTAAACTGCCCCTACAGAAGACGCCTTCATCCAAGCGATGCAGGTTAATGTTCAGACAGTGTCATGGTCCTTATTTAAACTGCCCCTACAGAAGACGCCTTCATCCAAGCGATGCGGGTTAATGTTCAGACAGTGTCATGGTCCTTATTTAAACTCCCCCTACAGAAGACGCCTTCATCCAAGCGATGCGGGTTAATGTTCAGACAGTGTCATGGTCCTAATTTAAACTCCCCCTACAGAAGACGCCTTCATCCAAGCGATGCGGGTTAATGTTCAGACAGTGTCATGGTCCTTATTTAAACTGCCCCTACAGAAGACGCCTTCATCCAATGACACTTATGTGTGATGTAATGGAACTGAGAGTCATGATCAAGGGCTACCCACCCACTACCCAGTCTCTCTACACGTCAACCTTAAACAGTCTCTCTACACGTCAACCTTAAACAGTCTCTCTACACGTCAACCTTAAACAGTCTCTCTACACGTCAACCTTAAACAGTCTCTCTACACGTCAACCTTAAACAGCCTCTCTACATGTCAACCTTAAACAGTCTCTCTACACGTCAACCTTAAACAGTCTCTCTACACGTCAACCTTAAACAGTCTCTCTACACGTCAACCTTAAACAGTCTCTCTACACGTCAACCTTTAAACAGTCTCTCTACACGTCAACCTTAAACAGTCGCTCTACACGTCAACCTTAAACAGTCTCTCTACACGTCAACCTTAAACAGTCTCTCTACACGTCAACCTTAAACAGTCTCTCTACACGTCAACCTTAAACAGTCTCTCTACACGTCAACCTTAAACAGTCTCTCTACACGTCAACCTTTAAACAGTCTCTCTACACGTCAACCTTAAACAGTCTCTCTACACGTCAACCTTAAACAGCCTCTCTACACGTCAACCATCTCAACAATCTCTCTCCTTTATCCTTGTTCTCTGCTGCAGCCTTGTTATCAGAGGAGACCAGGATGAGAGAGCTGTCCTGTGCAGTGAAGACAAGACTTATGACCTGAAGATAGCTGACACCTCCAACCTGCTGCTGTTAGTACCTGGCTGCCTGGCTCCAGATCAGCTGACTACTGACAACCAGGCCAGCTCTCAGCTGGTCCACGCACAGGTAGATGTCTAACAACTCTCTGAACACAATGAACGTCTCTTGTGTGTTGCGGCCATTTTGAAAAATCACTGATCTGGACTTGAACGTCTGCACAGTAGATATTAAGTTAGCGTGCTTACACACGCACACTAAATAACTCTAGACATTATAACACAGTGAGTTCATTGTGATGCATTGAGATAATATTACATGTTTTTCTAATGCACTGTGTTCACCTGCGCAGCGGCTACATCATTCTATGTTCTCAGTACTGTACGACTTTCCCCAAATGTTACACACCAACATCACTCTCCAGTACCTTTTAAAAAAAAAAACTTTTTTTCCCCCGCCAGATTTGGGGCTTTTCTAACGGTTACTGGGAGTTGAGAAAGAGGCATCCCAGGCTAAAGAAGCTGAAGAAACTTCTGATGGAGAATCCGTACGAGGGCCCAGTTATCAGTGGGCAGGAGGATGTCACCGATGGGAAGGTACTTATTAACTGCACAATTATAATAATATATGCCATTTAGCAGACTCATTTTATCCGGAGTGACTTCCAGTTAGTCCATTTTAATCTGAAGGTAGCTAGGTAAGACAACCACATATCACATTCATAGCAAGTCAAACTTTTCCTCAAAGCAACTATCAGCAAAGTCAGTGCCCCTAAGAAAAGACAAGTGCAGCTGTTAGTGAAAGAAAGGCCAGAACATGCTAGAAGATCATCTATATTGTGGAACTGTGCACTGAGTGACACTGAGTAAAATAAACCTATGGATTCTTGATGATTGCCTCCATGCTAACTTTCTCTGTTTTTTAAACGTTTCCTTTTGGTAGTACACTGTCCTGTGTGGCTCAGTTGTGTTGAGTTGTGGCTTCGATTCCCATGGGAGACCAGTACGAAAAAAGTATAGAAGTGTATGCACTCACTACTGTAAGTCGCTCTGGATAAGAGTGTCTGCTAAATGACTCAAATGTAAAATGTAGGACACTATGGGAGACCTGCTTGATAAAACGTTTCCTTTTACCAGTACACTATGGGAGACCTGCTTGATAAAACGTTTCCTTTTGACAGTACACTATGGGAGACCTGCTTGATAAAACGTTTCCTTTTACCAGTACACTATGGGAGACTTGCTTGATAAAACGTTTCCTTTTACCAGTACACTATGGGAGACCTGCTTGATAAAACGTTTCCTTTTGACAGTACACTATGGGAGACCTGCTTGATAGAATCCAAGCAAGCGAGGAAGAACTGGAGACCCAACTGCAGACTATTCATGCCTGTGAGGTCAACGGTAAAAATGATTCTCAGATCTTCCAAATGTTTATTTTCTCACAATTTCCATTTAGATATGTGATCTACTGTATGTGGTTTGTGTCTATTCATTAAAGAACATGCTGGCCTTGGTGTATCCACATGTATGATGATGTGTTTGTTTGTCCTGTGCTCTTTCACATATTCCCCTCTTGTGTACTCCAGGCTACTGGAGGCTGTTGGATTTTGACTATGAGATGAAGTTACTGGGTCATGTCACTCAGCTGGTGGACTCGGAGTCCTGGTCCTTCAGTAAAGTCCCTCTCAGCGTCAGTCTGAAGGAGTTAGGATGTCTGGAGCCACAGTAGGTGCAGTTAGTCAACATTACATCATTGAAAGAAATGGGTAACAACATGGTCAAGTGGAGAGTCGTTTTGTTGTAATACTTTAGGAGGTAGGTGGTCATCATGTTGCAAGCTCTGTCAAAGGCCATATCTGACTGAAGGCTCAGCACAACGCATATCTGAAATGTGCATCGAACCGACGTGTTCGGAAGCTCTGTTCTTTTGCATGTAATCATCATGAAAACATTAAAGTGTGCATGTATGTGGGGTGGGGAATGCATGTATTTCTTTACTCACCAAAACCCCTTCTCCTGCCCAGGGAGATGATAGAGCATAGCTTGAACTGTTATGGAAGGCGCTACACAGACGGCGGTAAGTAAGAAACTACTGTCTATTGTCCGTTTTCTGTTTTTAACGCTTTTGGTGTGCTGTAGAGTTACACAGCCCAACTACCTGTTCCCTCGTGCAATATTTCAGCTCTTCACAGCAATTTCATTGATATTAAAACGGAAATGTCATATTTTTCAGATGAGGTGTTCTTTGCGCTGAACGAGGACAAGGTGTGCAGAGCCACAGCTCAGATGCTGCTGCAGAACGCGGTGAAGTTCAACCTGTCAGAGTTCCAGGAGGTGTGGCAGCAGAGTGTCCCAGAGGGCATGGGCACCAGGTTGGACCAGCTGAAGGTGAGGAGGGGGGGCAAGACTGGCAGCGCAGACAGGTGGGCCAGTTTTCCAGACCCAGATTAAACCTAGTCCCAGAAAATGTAGGGAAAATGGCGCCGCACAGCTTCCAGAAAAACAGTTGCTTTCAAACTAGGGATTCTGTGGCTAATTGAGGTAAGGTCATTTTTCTGCTCATAGATGATGCATGTATGAACTACACACTGACACATCCAGTCCAAATCGGGAGGTTTAAAAAAAAGACTTGCTAGTCACCAAAAGTTCCAGAGCATGTCTTTAACAGACACTTTTTTTTTTTTTTTTTTTTACATCTGGACTAGACTATTCTCAGATTCTACAGCAAATGATGTCATAATGCATGTTTACGTTTTAGGCATTACAGCAAGCTTCATTTTAGGCTGCAGCATTATGGTAATTACACATTTTAAAAGGCGTGATGGTTGTTGGCGGACATGATGGAATATGACCAGATTGTTATGGGTTTCAAAACAGAGTCTAGCCCTTGTGGACCGCAGCACCAAACCAGAGACCATATCTCTGCTGAGAGTGGAAGATCTTCCCGAGGACACACTGGAGAGATTCACCCATCTCTTCACCATGAGAGAGAAATGGACCGAGGAGGACATCACCCCTTACATACAGTGAGTACAACTGAGCATCATAATGACAGTTGTCTCTGTACTGTGCAATAATTACTATTAGAGATTTAGACTTGTTTGTGGTGTCCCCTGTAGCTCAGTTGGTAGAGCATGGCGCTTGCAACGCCAGGGTTGTGGGTTCGTTTCCCACGGGGGGGGGCCAGTATGAAAATGTATGCACTCACTAACTGTAAGTCGCTCTGGATAAGAGCGTCTGCTAAATGACGTAAATGTAAAATGTGTTGGTCCAACTTTCTTGCTTTATCTGGAAAGCTTGGTTTACCCTCCTACTGAGTGACGATTCTCTGTAATGTGTTAACAACGATTGATCCTTGATCATTTATTTTCCTACAGGGACTTGTGTGGAGAAAAGCAAACGACTGGAGCTCTTCTTACCAAATACGCTCGTTCGTCCACGCAAAATGGAGTAAAAGTCTTCAATTCAAGAAGACCAGTGGCAACGTGAAGACGCTTAGATATCTTGATTGACGAGTAAAGTTGTTTTGAATCAGTGTATTGTATTTGTTAAGATGTTGTAATTATTACATACTTTGTGTTTTTTCCCTCCCACCTCTGTATGTTTTTGTTTTGGTCATCAGACAACAGACACAATATGGTCCTTTAGTGACCTCTAGTGGCAAGAGGTAGACCGGCAGTGACAAGAAGGCTTTCAAACTATAATTATCCAACCCAATATTTTACTGTTGCAAACGAGGTTAGGATAAAATTATGAACAAAAAGGAACACTTTTTTTTTTTTTTTTTCAAGCAAATGTTTGTTTTCATGAAATTTTACAAACCAGTCAATTTTGACTTTGTGGCTGTGGTAGCTAGTGACAACCCTGAAGGGGGAATCACCATTGAGCTATAAAAGAACTGGAGACAGCAATCCAAGATGGCATTTACTGGGACTACTTCAAATCAAATGTATTGGTCACATACACATGGTTAGCAGATGTTATTGCGAGTGTAGTGAAATGCTTGTGCTTCTAGTTCTGACAGTGCAGCAATATCTAACAGTTCCACAACAACAACCTAATACACACAAATCTAAGTAAAGGAATGGAATAAGAATATATAAATATATATGGATGAGCAATGTCATTATCAGAGTGGCATAGGCTAAGATGCAATAGATAGTATAGAATATAGTTGAAGTCTGAAGTTTACACACACCTTAGCCAAATACATTTAAACTCAGTTTTTCACAATTCTTGACATTTAATCCTAGTAAAAATTCCCTGTCTTAGGTCAATTAGGATCACCACTTTATTTTAAGAATGTAAAATGTCAGAATAATAGTAGAGAATTATTTATTTCAGATGTTATTTATTTCATCACATTCCCAGTGGGTCAGAAGTTTACATACACTCAATTAGTATTTGGTAGCATTGCCTTTAACTTGGGTCAAACGTTTTGGGTAGCCGTCCACAAGCTTCCCACAATAAGTTGGGTGAATTTTGGCCCATTCCTCCTGACAGAGCTGGGGTAACTGAGTCAGGTTTGTAAGCCTCCTTGCTCGCACACACTTTTTCAGTTCTGCCCACACATTTTCTATAGGATTGAGGTTAGGGCTTTGTAATGGCCACTCCAATACCTTGACTTTGTTGTCCTTAAGCCATTTTGCCACAACTTTGGAAGTATGCTTGGGGTCATTGTCCATTTGGAAGACCCATTTGCGACCAAGCTTTAACTTTCTGACTGATGTTTTGAGATGTTGCTTCAAGATATCCACATAATTTTCCTTCCTCATGATGCCATCTATTTTGTCAAGTGCACCGGTCCCTCCTGCAGCAAAGCACCCCCACAGCATGATGCTGCCACCCCTGTGCTTCATGGTTGGGATGGTGTTCTTCAGCTTGCAAGCATCACCCTTTTTCCTCCAAACACAACAATGGTCATTATGGCCAAACAGTTCTATTTTTGTTTCATCAGACCAGAGGACATTTCTCCAAAAAGTACGATCTTTGTCCTCATTTGCAGTTGCAAACCGTAGTCTGGCTTTTTTATGGTGGTTTTGGAGCAGTGGCTTCTTCCTTGCTGAGCGGCCTTTCAGGTTATGTCGATATAGGACTTGTTTTACTGTTTATATAGATACTTTTGTACCTGTTTCCTCCAGCATCTGGAGGTCCTTTGCTGTTGTTCTGGGATTGATTTGCACTTCTCGCACCAAAGTATGTTAATCTCTAGGAGACAGAACGCGTCTCCTTCCTGAGCGGTATGACAGCTGCGTGGTCCCATGGTGTTTATACTTGCGTACTATTGTTTGTACAGATGAACATGGTACCTTCAGGCGTTTGGAAATTGCTCCCAAGGATGAACCAGACTTGTGGAGGTCTACAATTTTCTTTCTGAGGTCTTGGCTGATTTCTTTTGATTTTACCATGATGTCAAGCAAAGAGGCACTGAGTTTGAAGGTAGGCCTTGAAATACATCCACAGGTACACCTCCAATTGACTCAAATGATGTCAATTATCCTATCAGAATCTTCTAAAGCCATTACATAATTTTCTGGAATTTTCCAAGCTGTTTAAAGTCACAGTCAACTTAGTGTATGTAAACTTCTGACCCACTGGAATTGTGATACAGTGAATTATAAGTTAAATAATCTGCCTGTAAACAATTTTTTTTTATATATTTTTCTTATTTTAAAATATAAAAAAATGATATATGTTATTATTATTTATTTTTTCCCCCTTTATTTAACCAGGTAAGCCAGTTGAGAACAAGTTCTCATTTACAACTGCGACCTGGCCAAGATAAAACAAAGCAGTGCGATAAAAACAACAACACAGAGTTACATATGGGGTAAAACAAAACATAAAGTCAAAAATACAACAGAAAATATATATACAGTGTGTGCAAATCTACTTTGTGCATGACTTGTGTCCTAACTGACCTACTATAGTTAGTTAACAAGACATTTGTGGAGTGGTTGAAAAACTAGTTTTAATGACTCCAATCTAAGTGTATGTAAACTTCCGACTTCAACTGTACATATGAGATCGGTAATGCAAGATATGTAAACATTATTAAAGTGACTAGTGTTCCATTTATTAAAATGACCAGTGATTTTCAAGTCTGTATGAAGGCAGCAGCCTCTCTGTGCTGGTGATGTCTGTTTAACAGTCTGATGGCCTTGAGATAGAAGCTGTTTTTCAGTCTCTCTGTCCCAGCTTTGATGCACCTGTACTGAACTCGTCTTCTGGATGATAGCGGGGTGAACAGGCCATGGCTCGGGTGGTTGATGTCCTTGATTATCTTTTTGGCCTTCCTGTGACATCGGGTGCTGTAGGTGTCCTGGAGGGCAGGTAGTTTGCCCCCGGTGATGCGTTGTGCAGACCGCACCACCCTCTGGAGAGCCCTGCGGTTGTGGGCGGTGCAGTTTCCATACCAGGTGGTGATACAGCCCGACAGAATGCTCTCATGGTTCATGGGTGATGGGTGAACAGGGAGTACAGGAGGGGGCTGAGCACAAACCCTTGTGGGGCCCCAGTTTTGAGGATCAGCGAAGTGGAGATGTTGTTTCCTACCTTCACCACCTGGGGGCGGCCCGTCAGGAAGTCCAGGACACAATGGCGCCTATTATTGTAGGCCTCTTTATTAATCTAAGCCAGTTCATTCTGACAAATTATACTGAACAGAAATATAAAGGCAACATGCAACAATTTCAAATATTTTACTGAGTTACAGTTCATAGAAGGAAATCAGTCAATTTAAATATATTAGGCCCTAATCTATGGATTTCATGGGTGGGCCTGGGAGGGCATAGTCCTACCCACTGTGGAGCAAGGCCCAATCAGAATGGGCTTTATTACAGACAGAAATACTCCTAAGCAACCCACCCCCTCAGACGACCACGCAGGTGAAGAAGCCAGATGTGGAAGTCCTGGGCTGGCCTGGTTACACGTGGTCTGCGGTTGTGAGGCCGGTTGGACGTACTGCCAAATTCTCTTAAACGACATGGTAGTGAAATTAATATTCAGTTCTCTGGCAACAGCTCTGGTGGACATTCCTGCAGTCAGCATGCCAATTGCACGCTCCCTCAGAACTTGAGACATCTGTGGCATTGTGTTGTGTGACAAAACTGCACATTTTAGAGTGACCTATTATTGTCCCCAGCACAAGGTGCACCTGTGTAATGATCACGCTGTTTAATCAGCTTCTTGATATGCCACACCTGTCAGGTGTCAGGCCTGAGTGGCGCAGTGGTCTAAGGCACTGCATCGCAGTGCTAACTGTGCCACTAGAGATCCTGGTTCGAATCCAGGCTCTGTCGCAGCAGGCCGCGACCGGGAGACTCATGGGCGGCGCACAATTGGCCCAGCGTCGTCCAGGGTAGGGGAGGGAATGGCCGGCAGGGATGTAGCTCAGTTGATAGAGCATGGCGTTTGCAACGCCAGGGTTGCGGGTTCGATTCCCACGGGGGGCCAGTATAAAAAAAAAGATGTATTCACTAACTGTAAGTCGCTCTGGATAAGAGCGTCTGCTAAATGACTAAAATGTAAATGTAATTATCTTGGCAAATGAGAAATGCTCACTAACAGGGATGTAAACAAATTTGTGCACCAAATTTGAGAGAAATACGTTTTTGTGCGTATGGAACTTTTCTGGGATCTTTTATGTCATGAAACATTGGACCAACACTTTACAGGTTGTGTTTATATTTTTGTTCAGTATGTATTAGAGATGGCCATTGCCACTTATAAAGTCCATAAACTGCATAGAACACGCCCCCGACACGCCCCATGACTCCTCTGCCAATCAGAGCAATGAAAGATTAGATTAGACTCCCGAGTGGCGCAGTGGTCTAAGGCACTGCATAGCTGTGCCACTAGAGATCCTGGTTCGAATCCAGGCTCTGTCGTAGCCGACTGCGACCGGGAGACCCATGGGGCGGCGCACAATTGGCCCAGGGTAGGGGAGGGAATGGCGGGCAGGGATGTAGCTCAGTTGGTAGAGCATGGCGTTTGCAACGCCAGGGTTGTGGGTTTGATTCCCACGGGGGGCTAGTATAAAAAAAATAAAGCAATAAAAAATAATGTATGCACTCACTAACTGTTAGTCGCTCTGGATAAGAGCGTCTGCTAAATGACTAAAATGTAAATGTAATTAGACTTGGATCTTGGCCCTTACTAGTTCCAGAAACTGCATAGGACACGCGCGCAGACACGCCCCCCCCCCTCCCCCCAGACGTATCGGCCAATCAGAGATTAGATATGGCATTGGACCCTTACTAAATCCATCCCTACACTTACTATATGCTGGAGGAGCGCCCCCTAGAGGCAAAAACAGCATGTACACTTTGAAATTGGACTTCCATATTCGCGGTCCAAGACTACATTTATGTTAAGCACAGGCATGGATGTGACATCCAAAAGCCCATTTTGCCATCCATTCCCACATCTATTTAATGTTAAATAAGTCAAAAACCCTTACCTTAACCATTTTAAATGTCAAGTTCAATGGGGTAGGGAGTCGGAAGGACCCCAGATAGCACGGACCGAATCACAACCGGTTTCCACTAGATAGTACATCCACAAAGTGTAAAACGGCTATATCGTTAAAAACCTTTTATGTTTGGTCTTAATTTAAGGTTAGGGTTAGGTATAAGGTTAGCAGTGTGGTTTAGGTTAGGGTTGGGTTTAAAATCAAATTTTAAGAAGGTAAATTGTCGAAATGGACGGGGATTACGATGTTGTGGATTTGGTAACTAGTGACGACCGCTCAACGATCACAACACTTCGATCAGTAAAGTGTAGTAGTGGATTTACACTCCAGTCCAGTTGGTGGCGGTAATGCACCTTTTGGTTGTCAACCGCCATTTAAAAACCACAGAAGAAGAAGAAGAAGAAGCAGAAGACGAAGAATAATTACTTTGAGCAATCGGACGGAGAGGATGTAATTTAATGTTTTTGGAGCTCAACATTGACAAAATTGCTCATTTGAAGCCGAATTGATTATTGCAAGGCTGAAAGTTAGTCTTTGGTGGCGTGCATGTCTGGAAAAAGCGTATGAGACACTGATAGCATTGCACAGACAGCCGGTGGGGAAGAATGGCTGGAAGTGTTGCGTTAGCTGTTATCTAGCTAACGTTAGCACTAGCCAACTGACTAGCTAGCTAAATCGTCACATTCAATGCGCAGGAACTCATTGCCTTGGGATTTATTAGGACTGGAAATATAGCTAGCAAGATAGTCACTTAAATTATTACACTCGTCTTGCAACATTTAATGCGTGGAAACGCTCGAGCATCACTGGTGCTTTTTTTGTGGATACAGGAAGAACTTTCCAATCCACACGACCATCGCGTCAAACCTGTAGTTCACGAACATGATCAAATTCAAATACCGTATCAATGCATGAAATCAAGATGAACAGGAAGAAGGACAAGGGATTTGAGAGCCCGCGGCCTTTTAAATTATAAGTATTTTCTATTACCTTTGGCTTAGTTAGCTGTGCACACACGTTTGTCCGTAAGTTATTACTTGGCACATTATATAATACTGTAGCTAAGTTATATCTCAATGTGTTAACCTGTTATATGTCATGTTTTATTCCTACACGACTCACCAGGTTGTCTGCATCAACAACATCAACTTCCAAAGAAAGTCTGTGATTGTAAGTATATCGTAGTAAATATACTCAATAACTATAGTTCCCCCGCAAGTACCGCAATAAAATGCTGTTTCTCATCACCATCACTTTGGTTACATCTCGGTTGTTGTATCTGTAGAACCTAGCAGTAGGCTAAATCCCGGTTGTATCTGTAGAACCTAGGCGAATGTCTAAGAACCAAACATATTTCTACTAAGAGACATTGAAAACAAATTGGCCATGTAGAACCACAGTCTAGTTTCTCATCCTTGTCAACTGACACACCCCTCTATTTGACAGGGCTATGTGGAGCTGACCATCTTTCCAACTGTGGTCAACCTGAACCGGATCAAGCTCAACAGCAAGCAGTGCAGGATCTACAGAGTCAGAGTCAACGACCTAGAAGCACCATTCATTTACAATGACCCTACTCTAGAGGTCTGCCACCATGAGTCCAAGCAGTAAGTGTTGTCCTCATACACACATGGTCTAGTATTCATGTGTTGAACTTGGGAGGTCATAACTCACCGTGAAGGAAACAGAAAACAGCAGTACATCTTATCCTCCAATGCTCTCCTTGCTTCTTTCTGATGTTTTCAGAAGAAGCAATGACTTAAGATATGTGGTTGTTTTATCTACCTTAGTTGAATGCACAGTAAGATAGATGCTCTGGATAAGAGTGTCTGCTAAATTACCTAAATGTATGTAAAGTCGAGGGAAGAGGACAGGAGGAATCAAGGAGAAGACTTGAGATTCACCCCTGTATTACACAGCTACAGGAGGAATCAAGGAGAAGACTTGAGATTCACCCCTGTATTACACAGCTACAGGAGGAATCAAGGAGAAGACTTGAGATTCACCCCTGTATTACACAGCTACAGGAGGAATCAAGGAGAAGACTTGAGATTCACCCCTGTATTACACAGCTACTTGCAGTAACTTTTCACCTCTTCCTCTCTCTGCCCTGTCCCTTGCAGGAGGAACCTGAACTATTTCTCCAGTGCCTACACAGCAGCAGTCAGTGCTGTGGACCCAGACGCAGGACACGGGGAGCTGGTCATCAAAGTGCCCTCTGAGCTGTGGAAGCAAGGAGACGGTAATACAGAACTTCATCTTGTTCAAGTGAAATGTTGTCTCTAAATTGGGGTTCATCTACATTATGACCTTCGGTGAATGACTGACCTCTGTTTCATCTGACAGTGGTTCTTGGGTCTGTAGTTTGAATATAAAGGCATATTCTGATCCCAGATCTGTTTATATGGCACAAACACACCTGGACCAGGCTAATGTTCTGCAATGCTCTTACCTTAATGCATAGCATCGGAAGCTTAAAAGTATTGTTTGTGTACAATTTAACTTACTGCCCTCTAATAATTGACTGTTTCTGTTTCTTGTCTCCAGAGATGAATGTGCTGAAAGTGTACATAGAGTTCTCTCTAGACCAGCCTAAAGGAGGCCTTCACTTTGTGGTGCCTGACGTAGAGGGGAGCATGGCTGAGAGAGGAGCACACGTCTTCTCCTTCGGATACCAGAACTCCACAAGGTGAGGAGGGAGACATTGATGGATGTCATATTGAGGCTTTTATTCGCTGTGCTGTCTAGGCTGGCCTAGTCTCTCTCTCCTGCTCTCTCCTCTCTCTCTCTCTCTCTCTCTCTCTCTCTTCTCTCTCTCTCTCTCTCTCTCTCTCTCTCTCTCTCTCTCTCTCTCTCTCTCTCTCTCTCCTCTCTCTCTTCTCTCTCTCTTCTCTCTCTCTCCTTCTCTCTCTCCACTCCTCTCTCTCTCCACTCCTCTCTCTCTCTCTCTTCTCTCTCTCCTCTCTCTCTCTTCTCTCTCTCTCTCTCTCTCTCTCTCCTGCTCTCTCTCTCTCTCTCCACTCCTCTCTCTCTCCACTCCTCTCTCTCTCTCTCTCTCCTCTCTCTCTCTCTCTCTCTCTCTACTCTCTCTCTCTCTCTCTCTCTCTCTCCTTCTCTCTCTCTCTCTCTCTCTCTGTCTCTCTCTCTTCTCTCTCTCTCTCTCTCTCTCTCCTCTCTCTCTCTCTCTCTCTCTCTCTTCTCTCTCTCTCTTCTCTATCTTCTCTGTCTCTCTCTCCTGCTCTCATCCTCTCTCTCTTTCTCTCTCTCTCCTGCTTTCATTCCCTCTCATTCACTTTCATATAATACGATCAGATATGTTGTCACAAGCCTCATCCCTCCTTGCTACTTGACTCCCTACACCTGTTGTCCACCTGTCTTCCTCTCACCAGGTTCTGGTTCCCCTGTGTGGACTCGTACTCTGAGCTGTGCACCATGGAAAGCTGGAGTTCACAGTGGATGCTCTCTATGGTGGCTGTGTCCTGTGGGGACTTGGTAGAGACTGTCTACACCCACGACATGAGGAAGAAGACCTTCCACTACGTCCTCTTCCTATCCCCACCGCGGCCCCCAACATCTCACTGTCTGTCGGCCCCCTTTGAGATCCTGGTTGACCCCCTACATGCATGAGGTACTGTGTGTGGAAAAAGCATTGCATAGAAATCCAGCATTACCAATCACAACGTGTTTCTGAAAGGATAATGTATTTAGTAGAAGCCCATAGAGTAGTGTGTTCTGAAAGGATAATGTATTTAGTAGAAGCCCATAGAGTAGTGTGCTCTGAAAGGAGAATGTATTTAGTAGAAGCCCAATAGAGTAGTGTGCTCTGAAAGGAGAATGTATTTAGTAGAAAGCCCATAGAGTAGTGTGCTCTGAACGGAGAATGTATTTAGTAGAAGCCCACTAGAGTAGTGTGCTCTGTAAGGAGAATGTATTTAGTAGAAGCCCATAGAGTAGTGTGTTCTGAGAAGGAGAATGTATTTAGTAGAAGCCCATAGAGTAGTGTGTTCTGAAAGGAGAATGTATTTAGTAGAAGCCAATAGAGTAGTGTGCTCTGTAAGGAGAATGTATTTAGTAGAAGCCATAGAGCAGTGTGCTCTGTAAGGAGACCTGTATTTAGTAGAAGCCATAGAGCAGTGTTGCTCTGAAAGGAGAATGTATTAGTAGAAGCCATAGAGTAGTGTGTCTGAAAGGAGAATGTATTTAGTAGAAGCCCATAGAGTAGTGTGTTCTGAAAGGAGAATGTATTTAGTAGAAGCCCATAGAGCAGTGTGCTCTGTTAAGGAGAATGTATTTAGTAGAAGCCCATTAGAGTAGTGTGCTCTGTAAGGAGAATGTATTTATTAGAAGCCCATAGAGTAGTGTGCTCTGTAAGGAGAATGTATTTAGTAGAAGCCCATAGAGTAGTGTGCTCTGTAAGGAGAATGTATTTAGTAGAAGCCCATAGAGTAGTGTGCTCTGTAAGGAGAATGTATTTAGTAGAAGCCCATAGAGTAGTGTGCTCTGTAAGGAGAATGTATTTAGTAGAAGCCCATAGAGTAGTGTGCTCTGTAAGGAGAATGTATTTAGTAAAAGCCCATAGGGTAGTGTGTTCTGTAAGGAGAATGTATTTAGTAGAAGCCTATAGAGTAGTGTGCTCTGAAAGGAGAATGTATTTAGTAGAAGCCCATAGAGTAGTGTGCTCTGAAAGGAGAATGTATTTAGTAGAAGCCCATAGAGTAGTGTGTTCTGTAAGGAGAATGTATTTAGTAGAAGCCCATAGAGTAGTGTGCTCTGTAAGGAGAATGTATTTAGTAGAAGCCCATAGAGTAGTGTGCTCTGTAAGGAGAATGTATTTAGTAGAAGCCCATAGAGTAGTGTGCTCTGAAAGGAGAATGTATTTAGTAGAAGCCCATAGAGTAGTGTGTTCTGAAAGGAGAATGTATTTAGTAGAAGCCCATAGGGTAGTGTGCTCTGTAAGGAGAATGTATTTAGTAGAAGCCCATAGGGTAGGGGTTGTTAAACTTATTCAGCCTGGGACCCAAATTAGAAATTCAGTGTTTTCCTGGGACCCAAGCTTATGAAAATATGCAACTATATGTAAATATTGGTACATTCCATTGCCTTTTATCTTTTGTCTGGCCCATTCACCCTCTGAATGGCACATACAGTTGTCTCAAGGCTTAAAAATCATTTTTTAACCTGTCTCCTCCCCTTCATATACACTGATTGAAGTGGATTGAACAAGTGACATCAATAAGGGATCATAGCTTTCACCTGGATTCACCTGGTCAGTCTGTCATGGAAAGAGCAGGTGTCCCTAATGGTTTGTCCACTCTGTGTATATTTTAAGCAGGTTTCCTTTCCACCTACGACCACTAGGTGGAGAATGACTGTTATTGTGCTCTCTGGATGTTGAAGCAGCTTCAAGGATGTGTGAATCAGTCTCAAGAACCCAGTGTGCTATGTTGACATATTGTCGAAGAACCATCTTCTTCAAATATACTTTTGATAGAATAGAGTACAACAGAATAATTGTATTTTTCCCAGAGGGAACTACTGTACGGTTGCTGTACTGACACTTTACATTTAGTTGTATTTTTATTTTCCCAGGTGACCCACTTCTGTTTGCCCCAGCTCCTGCCCCTGTTGAAACACTCCATGTCGTACCTGCATGAGATCTTTGAGTTCTACGAGGAGATCCTGACCTGTCGATACCCCTACTCCTGCTTCAAGACTGTGTTTGTGGACGAGGCCTACGTCCAGGTGTCTTCGTACGCTTCTATGAGCATCTTCAGGTGGCTACTGTCTGGCTTGTCTAGTCCTAATACCGTTATTTTGTGGCTTTGCACAATTTAGTTGAGAACAATGTTTCACAACATTTAAATATCACATTGTATTGTGGAAACTTCTTGCTGTTTGTTTTAACATTTCCATTTTCCATACGTTTGTCATGGAAAATAGCTCAATTGGTAGGTCAATTAAATTCAGATTTATTACGTCAACATTGATGCTGTTTAGATAAGACATGCATCTCAGGAGCTTTTCCAGTTTCCCTCGGAGACAAAGAACAGCTCTCCTCATCCATTCATTTCTCTCTTACAGTTTTCATAATGCTGACTTGTTTTGGCACAAGTCAAACTTTACCTCTCTCCCTTACCTCTCACTCTCTCTTACTCTCCCCTCTCTCTCTCCCCTCTCTCTCCCCCCTCTCTCTCCCCTCGCTCTCCTCTCTCCCCTCTCTCTCTTTACTCCCCTCTCTCTCTTTACTCTCCCCTCTCTCTCTCTCTTTACTCCCCCCTCTCTCTCCCCTCTCTCTCTTTACTCTCCCCGCTCTCTCTCCCCTCTCTCTGTCCCCTCTCTCTCCTCTCTCTCTCTTTACTCCCCCCTCTCTCTGCTCTCTCTCCCCCCTCTCTCTCTCCCCCCTCTCTCTCCCCTCTCTCTCTCTTTACTCCCCCCTCTCTCTCCCCTCTCTCTCTCTTTACTCTCCCCGCTCTCTCTCCCCTCTCTCTCTCCCCTCTCTCCGCCCATTCTCTCTCTTCCTCTCTCTCCTCAGTACTAATCTGCTCCACAGTGCCATGATCATAGACCAGACCCCCCTGACCAGACGGTGTTTAGCTCAGGCCCTGGCACAGCAGTTCTTTGGCTGCTTCATCTCCAGGATGTCATGGTGAGCAGCGCACTGAGTAATACCAAACAGAATATAGTGGAGTGGTGGAGAGGTCTACAGAGACCACACACACATTTACACACACACATTTACACACACACATTCACACACACACACACATTCACACACACACACACACACACACACACCTCACACTCACACTCACACACATTCACACATTCACACACTCACACACTCACACACTCACACACACACACTCACACACACACACACACACACACACACACACACACACACACACACACACACACACACACATTCACACACATTCACACACACACACTCACACATTCACACACACACACACACACATTCACACACACACACACACACACACACACACATTCACACACACACACACACACACACACACATTCACCCACAGACGTCAAACGTGAAAATCACTCCTGGTTCAACCTTGGAGGTTGTCAGTGGTTTAGAGATTGTCAGTGGTTTGGATGTTGTCGGTGGTTTGGAGCTTGTCGATGGTATTTTGATCTGTTGTTTCATAAGAACAGAGTGGTAACTGTGGGTTCCAAGTCTAGTACAGAGAGATTATTGACATTTATATTTTGTCATCATATTTATTACCAGGCAGAAATTGAGCAAAGCTTTGGCCTAGCTGAAAGAGTCTCAGCATGATGAATCTGTGCATTAGTGTTTGGCAACGTGTCTACAGCCAAGGTGTGTGTGTGTGTGTGTGTGTGCCTGTGTGTGTGTGCCTGTGTGTGTGTGCCTGTGTGTGTGTCTGTCTGTGTGTGTGTGTGTGGGGCCCTTGGCAATAGTGCGGCTGTTGTCAGTTGTGGAGGCTGAGGTTTCACGACGGCTTCAAAGGATCACTGCAAACAATGGACTCCCCTGTCTTATTAAGTGTTTTAAAACTAAGTCAGATGTGGAAGCTTGACTTACTCTTATTTATTTGACTTGTATAAAAGCCACAGTTGTGTAAAAGAGCACAGAGAAATCAAACAAATCAATGTATCTTTTGATATGAAGACCCCGTCACCCCGTCACCTGCTTGCAATTAATCGTGTGGTTTAATTTCTGTTCAAGCCTGTAATTGAAGTCAGCTTGTTTTATGAAACTGAGCTCATGTTCAGCTTGTGGAGGTTTTAGCACTTTCTGTGTGTTACAGCTTTACACATGATTTCATCTCTGAGTTGGGTCACTTCATGAAGCTACGGCCAGTATTCATTAAATTACTCTCAGAATTAAAAACCACCTAGGTTGAATAAAGTATTGTTTCTCTTTTTTTTATGTGCAATAAAAGGTAAGTTAGTAAACGTGTGCCAAACTGATTAAAATTACGTCATTACATTCGGTTGTTCTGCCAACATGCCTGTTCTGCTTTTCTTACAAACTGTTATGTCCTCTACAAGATTAGCTCACAAACTGTTATGTCCTGTACAAGATTAGCTTACAAACTGTTGTTATGTCCTGTACAAGATCAGCTTACAAACTGTTGTTATGTCCTGTACAAGATCAGCTTACAAACTGTTGTTATGTCCTGTACAAGATCAGCTTACAAACTGTTATGTCCTGTACAAGATCAGCTTACAAACTGTTATGTCCTGTACAAGATCAGCTTACAAACTGTTGTTATGTCCTGTACAAGATCAGCTTACAAACTGTTGTTGTGTCCTGTACAAGATCAGCTTACAAACTGTTGTTGTGTCCTGTACAAGATCAGCTTACAAACTGTTATGTCCTGTACAAGATCAGCTTACAAACTGTTGTTATGTCCTGTACAAGATCAGCTTACAAACTGTTGTTATGTCCTGTACAAGATCAGCTTACAAACTGTTATGTCCTGTACAAGATCAGCTTACAAACTGTTGTTATGTCCTGTACAAGATCAGCTTACAAACTGTTGTTATGTCCTGTACAAGATCAGCTTACAAACTGTTGTTATGTCCTGTACAAGATCAGCTTACAAACTGTTATGTCCTGTACAAGATCAGCTTACAAACTGTTGTTATGTCCTGTACAAGATCAGCTTACAAACTGTTATGTCCTGTACAAGATCAGCTTACAAACTGTTGTTATGTCCTGTACAAGATCAGCTTACAAACTGTTGTTATGTCCTGTACAAGATCAGCTTACAAACTGTTGTTATGTCCTCTACAAGATCAGCTTACAAACTGTTGTTGTGTCCTGTACAAGATCAGCTTACAAACTGTTATGTCCTGTACAAGATCAGCTTACAAACTGTTATGTCCTGTACAAGATCAGCTTACAAACTGTTGTTGTGTCCTGTACAAGATCAGCTTACAAACTGTTGTTGTGTCCTGTACAAGATCAGCTTACAAACTGTTGTTGTGTCCTGTACAAGATCAGCTTACAAACTGTTATGTCCTGTACAAGATCAGCTTACAAACTGTTATGTCCTGTACAAGATCAGCTTACAAACTGTTATGTCCTGTACAAGATCAGCTTACAAACTGTTATGTCCTGTACAAGATCAGCTTACAAACTGTTATGTCCTGTACAAGATCAGCTTACAAACTGTTGTTGTGTCCTGTACAAGATCAGCTTACAAACTGTTATGTCCTGTACAAGATCAGCTTACAAACTGTTGTTATGTCCTGTACAAGATCCGCTTACAAACTGTTGTTGTGTCCTCTACAAGATCAGCTTACAAACTGTTGTTATGTCCTGTACAAGATCAGCTCACAAACTGTTATGTCCTGTACAAGATCAGCTTACAAACTGTTGTTGTGTCCTGTACAAGATCAGCTTACAAACTGTTGTTATGTCCTGTACAAGATCAGCTTACAAACTGTTGTTATGTCCTGTACAAGATCAGCTTACAAACTGTTATGTCCTGTACAAGATCAGCTTACAAACTGTTGTTATGTCCTGTACAAGATCAGCTTACAAACTGTTGTTATGTCCTGTACAAGATCAGCTTACAAACTGTTGTTATGTCCTGTACAAGATCAGCTTACAAACTGTTATGTCCTGTACAAGATCAGCTCACAAACGGTTGTTATGTCCTGTACAAGATCAGCTTACAAACTGTTGTTATGTCCTGTACAAGATCAGCTTACAAACTGTTGTTATGTCCTGTACAAGATCAGCTTACAAACTGTTGTCATGTCCTGTACAAGATCAGCTTACAAACTGTTGTCATGTCCTCTACAAGATCAGCTCACAAACTGTTGTTATGTCCTATACAAGATCAGCTCACAAACTGTTGTTATGTCCTATACAAGATCAGCTCACAAACGGTTGTTATGTCCTATACAAGATCCGCTTACAAACTTGTCAAACATGGTTTAGTGCACTACTTTTTTCTCACCTACTTTTCTTACTAAGTTATCACATCCTTCCGCTGCCATGTTCCTTGTCTAATTTCCTTATGTTGCCTGGCTGGTTGCCTTACCTGTTGCCTGGCTGGTTGCCTTACTTGTTGCCTGGCTGGTTGCCTTACCTGTTGTCTGTCTGGTTGCCTTACCTGTTGCCTGGCTGGTTGCCTTACCTGTTGCCTGGCTGGTTGCCTTACCTGTTGCCTGGCTGGTTGCCTCACCTGCTGTCTGGCTGGTTGCCTCACCTGTTGTCTGGTAGGTTTCCTTACCTGTTGCATGTCTTTTCTGTGTTCTGTAGGGCTGATGAGTGGGTGCTGAAGGGGATCTCTGGCTACATCTATGGTCTGTACCTGAAGAAGACCTTTGGAGTGAACCAGTACCGCCACTGGATCAAAGAGGTATGGAGTGAACCAGTACCGCCACTGGATTAAAGAGGTAGGGAGAGAACCAGTACCGCCACTGGATTAAAGAGGTAGGGAGAGAACCAGTACCGCCACTGGATTAAAGAGGTAGGGAGAGAACCAGTACCGCCACTGGTTTAAAGATGTAGGGAGAGAACCAGTACCGCCACTGGATTAAAGAGGTAGGGAGAGAACCAGTACCGCCACTGGATTAAAGATGTAGGGAGAGAACCAGTACCGCCACTGGATTAAAGAGGTAGGGAGAGAACCAGTACCGCCACTGGATTAAAGATGTAGGGAGAGAACCAGTACCGCCACTGGATTAAAGAGGTAGGGAGAGAACCAGTACCTCCACTGGATTAAAGAGGTAGGGAGAGAACCAGTACCTCCACTGGATTAAAGAGGTAGGGAGAGAACCAGTACCTCCACTGGATTAAAGAGGTAGGGAGAGAACCAGTACCTCCACTGGATTAAAGAGGTAGGGAGAGAACCAGTACCTCCACTGGATTAAAGATGTAGGGGGAGAACCAGTACCTCCACTGGATTAAAGATGTAGGGAGTGGAGCAGTACCTCCACTGAGTACCTCCACTGGATTAAAGATGTAGGGAGAGAACCAGTACCTCCACTGGATTAAAGAGGTAGGGAGAGAACCAGTACCTCCACTGGATTAAAGATGTAGGGGGAGAACCAGTACCTCCACTGGATTAAAGATGTAGGGAGTGGAGCAGTACCTCCACTGGATTAAAGATGTAGGGAGAGAACCAGTACCGCCTCTGGATTAAAGATGTAGGGAGAGAACCAGTACCTCCACTGGATTAAAGATGTAGGGAGAGAACCAGTACCGCCTCTGGATTAAAGAGGTAGGGAGAGAACCAGTACCTCCACTGAGTACCTCCACTGGATTAAATATGTAGGTAGAGAACCAGTACCTCCACTGGATTAAAGATGTATGGGGAGAACCAGTACCTCCACTGGATTAAAGATGTAGGGAGTGGAGCAGTACCGCCTCTGGATTAAAGATGTAGGGAGAGAACCAGTACCTCCACTGGATTAAAGATGTAGGGGGAGAACCAGTACCTCCACTGGATTAAAGATGTAGGGGGAGAACCAGTACCTCCACTGGATTAAAGATGTAGGGAGTGGAGCAGTACCGCCTCTGGATTAAAGATGTAGGGAGAGAACCAGTACCTCCACTGGATTAAAGAGGTAGGGAGAGAACCAGTACCGCCACTGGATTAAAGAGGTAGGGAGAGAACCAGTACCGCCACTGGATTAAAGATGTAGGGAGAGAACCAGTACCGCCTCTGGATTAAAGATGTAGGGAGAGAACCAGTACCTCCACTGGATTAAAGATGTAGGGAGAGAACCAGTACCTCCACTGGATTAAAGAGCTAGGACTAGTACCGCCACTGGATTAAAGAGGTAGGGAGTGAACCAGTACCGCCACTGGATTAAAGAGGTAGGGAGAGAACCAGTACCTCCACTGGATTAAAGAGGTAGGGAGAGAACCAGTACCGCCACTGGATTAAAGATGTAGGGAGAGAACCAGTACCTCCACTGGATTAAAGATGTAGGGAGAGAACCAGTACCTCCACTGGATTAAAGAGCTAGGACTAGGACCGCCACTGGATTAAAGAGGTAGGGAGAGAACCAGTACCGCCACTGGATTAAAGATATAGGGAGAGAACCAGTACCTCCACTGGATTAAAGATGTAGGGAGTGGAGCAGTACCGCCTCTGGATTAAAGATGTAGGGAGAGAACCAGTACCTCCACTGGATTAAAGAGGTAGGGAGAGAACCAGTACCTCCACTGGATTAAAGAGGTAGGGAGAGAACCAGTACCTCCACTGGATTAAAGAGCTAGGACTAGTACCGCCACTGGATTAAAGAGGTAGGGAGTGAACCAGTACCGCCACTGGATTAAAGATGTAGGGAGAGAACCAGTACCTCCACTGGATTAAAGATGTAGGGAGAGAACCAGTACCTCCACTGGATTAAAGATGTAGGGAGAGAACCAGTACCTCCACTGGATTAAAGATGTAGGGAGTGGAGCAGTACCTCCACTGGATTAAAGAGCTAGGACTAGTTCCGCCACTGGATTAAAGAGGTAGGGAGAGAACCAGTACCTCCACTGGATTAAAGAGGTAGGGAGAGAACCAGTACCTCCACTGGATTAAAGAGGTAGGGAGAGAACCAGTACCTCCACTGGATTAAAGAGCTAGGACTAGTACCGCCACTGGATTAAAGAGGTAGGGAGTGAACCAGTACCGCCACTGGATTAAAGATGTAGGGAGAGAACCAGTACCTCCACTGGATTAAAGATGTAGGGAGAGAACCAGTACCGCCACTGGATTAAAGAGGTAGGGAGAGAACCAGTACCTCCACTGGATTAAAAATGTAGGGAGTGGAGCAGTACCGCCTCTGGATTAAAGATAATATATACATTGCGAGATGCAGGTTACCAAAACATATGAGCATGCTTCTGCCTGCCCCTCCTCTCTCTCCCTCGCGTTGGCCTGCCTGCTCCTTCTCCTTGCTAATGATGCAAGTGTGTGTTCAGTCTTCGGTCTGTTTCGTGTAGAATATCCTAGCCACCGACGTCGCCAGGATACAGAGGTGTCTTCGGGCCAGTCTTGCGAGCACAGGGTAGCCTACTCTTTGTTTTTGCCTCATGAAATTACATTAGGCTACCGGTAGCCTTTATCGAGGACCCTTTTCAGATATAATGGAATGTGGCCCCTTGAAAGCGCCTCGGTTACGCCATGATTGTTAGTTTGTCTGTTAGGGTAGGCTACACTACGGATTTTTAAATGCTGACACGAAACCTCTGGAGATTTGAACGTCCATTTTACTGGTCTGTAAAGGAATGATGCTTCTGAAGTGGGACTAACGTCCATCACTAGGCGACCAGAACTGTG
>NC_140000.1:682263-789029 GCF_964263955.1 Coregonus lavaretus | reverse complement strand
GATGGTGTTCTTGGGGTTGTACTCATCCTTCTTCTCCCTCCAAACACGGCGAGTGGAGTTTAGACCAAAAAGCTCTATTTTTGTCTCATCAGACCACATGACCTTCTCCCATTCCTCCTCTGGATCATCCAGATGGTCATTGGCACACTTTAGACGGGCCTGGACATGCGCTGGCTTGAGCAGGGGGACCTTGCGTGCGCTGCAGGATTTTAATCCATGACGGCATAGTGTGTTACTAATGGTTTTCTTTGAGACTGTGGTCCCAGCTCTCTTCAGGTCATTGACCAGGTCCTGCCGTATAGTTCTGGGCTGATCCCTCACCTTCCTCATGATCATTGATGCCCCACGAGGTGAGATCTTGCATGGAGCCCCAGACCGAGGTTGATTGACCGTCATCTTGAACTTCCATTTTCTAATAATTGCGCCAACAGTTGTTGCCTTCTCACCAAGCTGCTTGCCTATTGTCCTGTAGCCCATCCCAGCCTTGTGCAGGTCTACAATTTTATCCCTGATGTCCTTACACAGCTCTCTGGTCTTGGCCATTGTGGAGAGGTTGGAGTCTGTTTGATTGAGTGTGTGGACAGGTGTCTTTTATACAGGTAACGAGTTCAAACAGGTGCAGTTAATACAGGTAATGAGTGGAGAACAGGAGGGCTTCTTAAAGAAAAACTAACAGGTCTGTGAGAGCCGGAATTCTTACTGGTTGGTAGGTGATCAAATACTTATGTCATGCAATAAAATGCAAATTAATTACTTAAAAATCATACAATGTGATTTTCTGGATTTTTGTTTTAGATTCCGTCTCTCACAGTTGAAGTGTACCTATGATAAAAATTACAAACCTCTACACGCTTTCTAAGTAGGAAAACCTGCAAAATTGGCAGTGTATCAAATACTTGTTCTCCCCACTGTATGCCGATGTGAAGGTTTCCAACTCCTAACACTGCTGCAGAGAAGAAGCGTGTGAAGAGTGGGTTTGTTCATTCTAGCCCAATAAACCGCTGGCACCACCTCAAGTGTTTGTCATAAATCAGACCTCTCTCTCCTCTCCTGGAGTGGGCTTGGAGAGCTATCCACACATTATGCATGTCTGTGTGCTGCCTGTCAACGACTTGGCTAATAACTCCACGTTGTAGTTTATCTTAAAGATGCTAGTGTTTGCAAGTTGAGGAGAAGGATGGAAGATGGAGTGAGTTGTTGTTGTGTTGTTGAGAAGTTGTTTTGTTTTTTCTCTGATTTTACTCTTCCTCTCTCCCTCTCTCTCTTTCTCCCCCCTCTCATCTCTCTTTCTCCCCCCTCTCATCTCTCTCTCCTCATCCCTCTCTCTCCTCATCCCTCACTCTCTCCCCACTCTCTCTCTTTCTCCTCATCCCTCACACTCTCTCTCTCTCTCTCCTCATCCCTCACTCTCTCCCCACTCCCTCTCATCGCCCTCTCTCCTCTCCTCATCGCCCTCTCTCTCTCTCTCTCTCTCTCAGCCCTACCCCTCACCTCCACTTCTCCATCAAGCACCCTCACACCCTGTCCTGGAAGTACTATAAGATGTTCCAGTGTAAAGCCCACTTGGTCATGAGGCTCATCGAGAACAGGATCAGCATGGAGTTCATGCTGCAGGTGAGCAATTAATAATCCATTAATAATCCATCAATCAGGATCATCAATCACCTAGTATGCAGGCTGGTTCCTGTAAACATCTGGCCACACTTGAAGTCTATTTGTTTAAACACTAATACCTACAGGGATTCAACACTTGAGTTTATTATTACTGCACTACATTGTAGAGTCTGGGGCATTCCAGTTCAATTCCTAGCAGTTTCATGAAATTTCTCTAGAGCAAGGTTTCCCAAACTCGGTCCTCGGGACCCCAAGGGTTGCACGTTTTGGTTTTTGCCCTAACACTACACAGCTGATTCAAATAATCAACTAATTATCAAGCTTTTTCGAATCCTCAATTCATTGGACCACAGATCCGAGCACCACATTGACTCTTCCCCTGTTAAGCTCCTGAGTCTGGCCAGTTCAGCCAGATACATGAACTCCATTGTTCTGTTTCCTATGTGCTAGGTGTTCAACAAGTTACTAAGCCTGGCCAGTACGGCCTCCTCCCAGAAGTACCAGTCACACATGTGGAGCCAGATGCTGGTATCCACCCACAGCTTCCTCAAGTCCATCTCCAACGTGTCGGGGAAGGACATAGGGCCCCTCATCAAGCAGTGGGTGTATCCTTTAACCTGGAGGTACTGGTTGTAACATGACTATAACACTGTAATAGCAGGTTAATAGTTAGTTAGGGCATAGGGCCCCTCATCAAGCAGTGGGTGTGTCCGTTCAGCTCCCTCAGCCTGCTTAGCAGAACACTGGAGAGACCGGCCTGGTTAGAACACTGGAGAGACCGGCCTGGTTAGAACACTGGAGAGACTGGCCTGGTTAGAACACTGGAGAGACCGGCCTGGTTAGAACACTGGAGAGACTGGCCTGGTTAGAACACTGGAGAGACTGGCCTGGTTAGAACACTGGAGAGACTGGCCTGGTTAGAACACTGGAGAGACTGGCCTGGTTAGAACACTGGAGAGACCGGCCTGGTTAGAACACTGGAGAGACCGACCTGGTTAGAACACTGGAGAGACTGGCCTGGTTAGAACACTGGAGAGACTGGCCTGGTTAGAACACTGGAGAGACTGGCCTGGTTAGAACACTGGAGAGACTGGCCTGGTTAGAACACTGGAGAGACTGGCCTGGTTAGAACACTGGAGAGACTGGCCTGGTTAGAACACTGGAGAGACTGGCCTGGTTAGAACACTAATAACTGATTGATGACTGCCCTGGTTATAAAGCCTGCTTAAGCAGTGTAATATGTACGTTTGGAATTTTCAAATGATTACTGATTTTGTATTTTAATATAAGTTCACTGTAATGTCCAGAGTTGGCAACTGAAATGGACATGTATTGGACATATCATCAGTCAGCTGAAAGGACACACCCACTGCTTGTCTATTTATAGTCTGTATGTAATATCAAGACTTTGGATGATTTAATATCCATTATACAACTAGAATTATAAACTGGGTGGTTCGAGCCCTGAATGCTGATTGGCTGACAGCCGTGGTACATCAGACCATATACCAACGGGAATGACGAAACACTTATTTTTACTGCTCTAATTACGTTGGTAACCAGTTTATAATAGCAATAAGGCGCCTCGGGGGTTTGTGGTATATGGCCAATATACCACGGCTCCGCGTTGCGTCGTGCATAAGAACAGCCCTTAGCCGTGGTATATTGGACATATACCACACCCCCTCGGGCCTTATTGCTTAAATATACCATATCACCAACATTTTCCAAAACGATTCCTGTGGTTATTACACTGCAATAATTGAATGATTTATGCATACTGCTCTAGTTATTGCATTGTAACGCCATTGTGCCCCTGATTGTGATCAGTACTGTAATTGTTCCAGTTGAGATATTAGCCTTAATTCAAACCCGCAGAGACCAGAGTGCAGTGGTGAAGTTCTTTGGTAGTTTTGCCTTCAACAGGAAACGGAACGTTCTAGAACTGGAGATCCGACAGGACTACACCTCCTCTGGAACACAGAAATACGTGGTAGGTCCTCTTTGAGCTGAGTTGGTTTAATTTTACTGGTGTGCAGGATGCGCGCAGTTAGCACTTTTGGGACTATTCCATTGGTTCCATTGTACCAGCAAAGATAAATCAAGCTACCGCAAGTATTTGACATTTTGTGTTTGACCCAAGTCTGAGGTTGAGTAGTAAGGTGAATCACTGTCTTTGTTCCGTAGGGCCCCATCAAGGTGACAGTCCAGGAGCTGGATGGATCCTTCAACCACACTCTGCAGATAGAGGAGAACAGCCTGAAGCACGACATTCCCTGCCACTCAAAGAGCAGACGGTAAACTCAAGCTTGCATCTGTTTTTGTTTGCTATACAAACACATTTCAATAAGCCTACTGCAATGCCGTCTTAGCTGTAGTTTGGAGGAGCAAGTTTTTGTCACGCAGTTTATCTCCACCTCCTTAGTTACTAATTTCTTCCTTCTCCAGAAACAAGAAGAAGAAAATACCTTTGATGAACGGGGAGGAGGTTGACATGGACCTGTCTGCTATGGAGTAAGAGTTTCCACTGCTTTATATTGCTCCCACTCTCTCTCACTCACCTGTCTGTTATGGAGTCAGACTTTCCATTGCTCCAACTCACTCATCTCCTCAGAACTCTGAGGCCTCAGTGCTGCCCAGCCCAGGGTGTCTCTGTCTCCTGGCCCCGCCCCTCTCTGTCTCCTGGCCCCGCCCCTCTCTTCAGTCTACTCTAAAGTGATCCCTCTGATCTGGTTTGATGTCTGACTGTCTGCTCACTGACTGTCTGCTCACTGGCTGTCTGCTCCCTGACTGTCTGCTCACTGACTGTCTGCTCACTGGCTGTCTGCTCACTGGCTGTCTGCTCACTGGCTGTCTGCTCACTGACTGTCTGCTCACTGGCTGTCTGCTCACTGGCTGTCTGCTCACTGGCTGTCTGCTCCCTGACTGTCTGCTCCCTGACTATCTGCTCACTGACTATCTGCTCCCTGACTGTCTGCTCACTGGCTGTCTGCTCACTGGCTGTCTGCTCACTGACTGTCTGCTCACTGGCTGTCTGCTCACTGGCTGTCTGCTCACTGACTGTCTGCTCACTGGCTGTCTGCTCACTGGCTGTCTGCTCACTGGCTGTCTGCTCACTGGCTGTCTGCTCACTGGCTGTCTGCTCCAGCTTGTTTTCTCAGTTGCCAATGAAGTAGAGGCAGGAACAGGGACAGCAGCACTGATACTACAGAGTTAGGGAGAGCAGCACTGATACTACAGAGTTAGGGAGAGCAGCACTGATACTACAGAGTTAGGGACAGCAGCACTGATACTACAGAGTTAGGGAGAACAGCACTGATACTACAGAGTTAGGGAGAACAGCACTGATACTACAGAGTTAGGGAGAACAGCACTGATACTACAGAGTTAGGGAGAACAGCACTGATACTACAGAGTTAGGGAGAACAGCACTGATACTACAGAGTTAGGGACAGCAGCACTGATACTACAGAGTTATGGAGAACAGCACTGATACTACAGAGTTAGGGACAGCAGCACTGATACTACAGAGTTAGGGAGAACAGCACTGATACTACAGAGTTAGGGAGAACAGCACTGATACTACAGAGTTAGGGAGAACAGCACTGATACTACAGAGTTAGGGAGAACAGCACTGATACTACAGAGTTAGGGACAGCAGCACTGATACTACAGAGTTAGGGAGAACAGCACTGATACTACAGAGTTAGGGAGAACAGCACTGATACTACAGAGTTAGGGAGAACAGCACTGATACTACAGAGTTAGGGAGAACAGCACTGATACTACAGAGTTAGGGAGAACAGCACTGATACTACAGAGTTAGGGACAGCAGCACTGATACTACAGAGTTAGGGACAGCAGCACTGATACTACAGAGTTAGGGACAGCAGCACTGATACTACAGAGTTAGGGAGAACAGCACTGAAACTACAGAGTTAGGGAGAACAGCACTGATACTACAGAGTTAGGGAGAACAGCACTGATACTACAGAGTTAGGGAGAACAGCACTGATACTACAGAGTTAGGGACAGCAGCACTGATACTACAGAGTTAGGGAGAACAGCACTGATACTACAGAGTTAGGGAGAACAGCACTGATACTACAGAGTTAGGGAGAACAGCACTGATACTACAGAGTTAGGGACAGCAGCACTGATACTACAGAGTTAGGGAGAACAGCACTGAAACTACAGAGTTAGGGACAGCAGCACTGATACTACAGAGTTAGGGAGAACAGCACTGATACTACAGAGTTAGGGAGAACAGCACTGATACTACAGAGTTAGGGAGAACAGCACTGATACTACAGAGTTAGGGAGAACAGCACTGATACTACAGAGTTAGGGAGAACAGCACTGATACTACAGAGTTAGGGACAGCAGCACTGATACTACAGAGTTAGGGAGAACAGCACTGATACTACAGAGTTAGGGAGAACAGCACTGATACTACAGAGTTAGGGAGAACAGCACTGATACTACAGAGTTAGGGACAGCAGCACTGATACTACAGAGTTAGGGAGAACAGCACTGATACTACAGAGTTAGGGAGAACAGCACTGATACTACAGAGTTAGGGACAGCAGCACTGATACTACAGAGTTAGGGAGAACAGCACTGAAACTACAGAGTTAGGGACAGCAGCACTGATACTACAGAGTTAGGGAGAACAGCACTGATACTACAGAGTTAGGGAGAACAGCACTGAAACTACAGAGTTAGGCAGTTACCGAGCAGTGAGAAACTAACCAACAACCCAGCAGGCAGTTACAACTGTCTACAACCCTCGTGCCAAGTCTTTGGCAACTTTAACATCGCTCCAGCCAGACAGGCCTCCTACGTCCCCTCTGCTGTGGTGTCGTCTGCCTGCCTCTCTCTCCACTGTTTAAACTGCAGCGGGTGTTGGCTTCAGTCAATCACTTCTGTTTGGTTTAGATTTGGGCCATCCTACCCTCAGAGGGAACATCAGGTTGTGACATCATTATCACAGCCTCAGAGGGAACAAAGGATCTAGCCATTAAAATACACTGCTCAAAAAAATAAAGGGAACACTAAAATAACACACCCTAGATCTGAATGAATGAAATAATCTTATTAAATACTTTTTTCTTTACATAGTTGAATGTGCTGACAACAAAATCACACAAAAATTATTAATGGAAATTAAATGTATCAACCCATGGAGGTCTGGATTTGGAGTCACCCTCAAAATAAAGTGGAAAACCACACTACAGGCTGATCCAACTTTGATGTAATGTCCTTAAAACAAGTCAAAATGAGGCTCAGTAGTGTGTGTGGCCTCCACGTGCCTGTATGACCTCTCTACAACGCCTGGGCATGCTCCTGATGAGGTGGCGGATGGTCTCCTGAGGGATCTCCTCCCAGACCTGGACTAAAGCATCCGCCAACTCCTGGACAGTCTGTGGTGCAACGTGGCATTGGTGGATGGAGCGAGACATGATGTCCCAGATGTGCTCAATTGGATTCAGGTCTGGGGAACGGGCGGGCCAGTCCATAGCATCAATGCCTTCCTCTTGCAGGAACTGCTGACACACTCCAGCCACATGAGGTCTAGCATTGTCTTGCATTAGGAGGAACCCAGGGCCAACCGCACCAGCATATGGTCTCACAAGGGGTCTGAGGATCTCATCTCGGTACCTAATGGCAGTCAGGCTACCTCTGGCGAGCACATGGAGGGCTGTGCGGCCCCCCAAAGAAATGCCACCCCACACCATGACTGACCCACCGCCAAACCGGTCATGCTGGAGGATGTTGCAGGCAGCAGAACGTTCTCCATGGCATCTCCAGACTCTGTCACGTCTGTCACGTGCTCAGTGTGAACCTGCTTTCATCTGTGAAGAGCACAGGGCGCCAGTGGCGAATTTGCCAATCTTGGTGTTCTCTGGCAAATGCCAAACGTCCTGCATGGTGTTGGGCTGTAAGCACAACCCCCACTTGTGGATGTCGGGCCCTCATACCACCCTCATGGAGTCTGTTTCTGACCGTTTGAGCAGACACATGCACATTTGTGGCCTGCTGGAGGTCATTTTGCAGGGCTCTGGCAGTGCTCCTCCTGCTCCTCCTTGCACAAAGGCGGAGGTAGCAGTCCTGCTGCTGGGTTGTTGCCCTCCTACGGCCTTCTCCACGTCTCCTGATGTACTGGCCTGTCTCCTGGTAGCGCCTCCATGCTCTGGACACTACGCTGACAGACACAGCAAACCTTCTTGCCACAGCTCGCATTGATGTGCCATCCTGAATGAGCTGCACTACCTGAGCCACTTGTGTGGGTTGTAGACTCCGTCTCATGCTACCACTAGAGTGAAAGCACCGCCAGCATTCAAAAGTGACCAAAACATCAGCCAGGAAGCATAGGAACTGAGAAGTGGTCTGTGGTCACCACATGCAAAACCAGTCCTTTATTGGGGGGTATCTTGCTAATTGCCTATAATTTCCACCTGTTGTCTATTCCATTTGCACAACAGCATGTGAAATGTATTGTCAATCAGTGTTGCTTCCTAAGTGGACAGTTTGATTTCACAGAAGTGTGATTGACTTGGAGTTACATTGTGTTGTTTAAGTGTTCCCTTTATTTTTTTGAGCAGTGTATAATAATCAACATACTTCAGTGTTAAAAGTTTCAGTCAAATCAGTTCAATTCAGACAAGCCACTCTCCTTAACACTAAAGTATTAAGTTCGTTCCATTCCACAAAGAAACCATAACTAACTAACTCTGTTTCTCACGCAGTGCGGATTCTCCCTTGCTGTGGATCCGGATCGATCCGGACATGTCCATCCTGCGTAAGGTGGAGTTTGAGCAGGCAGACTTCATGTGGCAGTACCAGCTCCGGTACGGGCCGCTTCACATTTTACTTTTATGAATTGGCCTTTGCATGGATTTGTTTCTTCATGTATTCTTGCACACAAGTTAAAAAAGACAATCCTTATTTCCAAACATGAAAAAGATGACAACAGATCACGCCACAGAGCCATGACAACAGATCACGCCACAGAGCCATGACAACAGATCACGCCACAGAGCCATGACAACAGATCACGCCACAGAGCCATGACAACAGATCACACCACAGAGCCATGACAACAGATCACGCCACAGAGCCATGACAACAGATCACACCACAGAGCCATGACAACAGATCACACCACAGAGCCATGACCGCAGATCACACCACAGAGCCATGACAACAGATCACACCACAGAGCCATGACAGCGGATCACACCACAGAGCCATGACAACAGATCACACCACAGAGCCATGACAACAGATCACACCACAGAGCCATGACCGCAGATCACACCACAGAGCCATGACAACAGATCACACCACAGAGCCATGACCGCAGATCACACCACACCACAGAGCCATGACCGCAGATCACACCACAGAGCCATGACCGCAGATCACACCACAGAGCCATGACAACAGATCACACCACAGAGCCATGACAACAGATCACACCACAGAGCCATGACAACAGATCACGCCACAGAGCCATGACCGCAGATCACACCACAGAGCCATGACAGCGGATCACACCACAGAGCCATGACAGCGGATCACACCACAGAGCCATGACAACAGATCACACCACAGAGCCATGACAACAGATCACACCACAGAGCCATGACAACACAAGCTATAGATCTGACATGTCAACATGAAGCTCAAAGCAAACTAGAAAAGGTACATTTTCCTGAAGAAGATGTGTGTGCTTGCTTGTCTTGGAAGTATTCTTCATGGTTCATAACGATCTTCCTCAGGTATGAGCGTGACGTAGTGGCCCAGGAGGAGTCTATTTTAGCCCTGGAGAAGTTCCCCACCCCAGCCTCCCGTCTGGCCCTCACCGACATCCTAGAACAGGACCAGTGCTTCTACAAGGTCCGCCAGGGGGCCTGCTTCTGCCTCGCCAAGGTAGGAAGTACACTTATGCCACCCACCCATCCAACTTTAGCCCCCCATTGATTCATTACCCATGGTAGGATGTTAGTGTGATGATGGAGAGTTGAGCACACCAGTCCTTTATTCTAAGCCAAGGGGACTGCTGTGCCATTAGGCCATCCACCTTCCTAGTCTTCATTCTTCTTTAAAACCCAATTCAACAACCCCTGTAGAACATTATCCTGTCAAATTTTTTTTTTGTTGCTTTATCTGTCAACCCCCCCCCCCCAATATCCGATTTCATTTCCTACATTTATAATATTTTCACCTGAATCAATATTTTCGTAAAATCAAAATTTTATTTATAGATTGCTAACTCCATGATGAGCACGTGGACGGGTCCTCCAGCCATGAAGTCTCTGTTCACCAGGATGTTCTGCTGTAAGAGTTGTCCCAACATCGTCAAGACCAACAACTTCATCAGCTTCCAGAGCTACTTCCTACAGAAGGTACTTAACCATGGCGCATCACCTCAACGCAGAGCAGTAGACTAAGGCTCGTCGGTTAAATATCTACCGTCGTGGTGTGCATGTTCACAAGCTGTGGAGTGTTTCAGTTCAACCTTTTTAGGAGACAACGGTGGCCAAAATATGAATTAGTTTCCATGGAAATTGCAAGAAATATGTTAACGTTGATGAAGCTGGTTTTACTGTAGTACAGTATTTTGACCTCTGATGACCTCTGTAATGACCTCTGTAATGACCTCTGTGTTCGATCTATCCCTAGACCATGCCTGTAGCCATGGCTCAACTCAGAGACATCCAGAACCTCTGTCCCAAAGATGTCCTCAACTTCATCCTGGACCTCATCAAGTACAACGACAACAGGAAGAACAAGGTGAGATGGGTTTGTTTTGTTGTGACTCAGTGAATAAAACACAGGACACAAACATATCACCCACCACCATTCCTCGTCCCTATGGCAACCCTTCCCACAGAAATTAGCAGAAAGTTAAAAAGTCATGGAATACTTAACAGACTGTACAAATAAACTAAAAACAGATTGCCAGTATGATTGGTGGAGTTAATATAACGATTCAGTTAGGGAGCTGGGTTTCATAACTTTACTAGATGACATCCAGGCTGATGATCTGGTCCTGTGGGTTATGTTCAGACACAGCATGACAACACCAGTGGAGAGGGCAGGACAAGAGGACAACAGAGTTGTGTGTTAATGACTGTAATCGTTGATTAGACAGTTGGTGATGGGACGTTGACAGGGTAAAGGAGAGGAACCGTTCAGAGAGTGGTGGACCAGGCTTCCCCATCGTTGGGAATACTGTCTGAGTGATCTGGAGTTGGCTGTGCCGACCACTAGGCCAGTCTCTGACGGGCACTAATGAGTGATCTGGAGTTGGCTCTGCCGACCACTAGGCCAGACTCTGACGGGGACTAATGACTTTAATATTGTTGTTGTCTTTTTCCTAGTTCTCTGACAACTACTACCGTGCTGAGCTGATTGATGCTCTGACCAACTCCCTGACCCCGGCCATCAGCATTAGTAACGAGGTCCGCACCGTGGACAACCTCAACGGAGACGTACGGCTCATCCTGGAGGAGATCACACGCTTTCTTAACATGGAGAAACTGCTGCCCAGCTACCGCAACACCATCACTGTCAGGTAGAGATATCACTACTATAGATACCATTATACATTATACTAAACATCCTGGAGGAGATCATCACTACTGCCCAGCTACCGCAACACCATCACTGTCAGGTAGAGATATCACTACTATAGATACCACTATACATTATACTAAACATCCTGGAGGAGATCATCACTACTGCCCAGCTACCGCAACACCATCACTGTCAGGTAGAGATATCACTACTATAGATACCATTATACATTATAGTAAACATCCTGGAGGAGATCATCACTACTGCCCAGCTACCGCAACACCATCACTGTCAGGTAGAGATATCACTACTATAGATACCACTATACATTATACTAAACATCCTGGAGGAGATCATCACTACTGCCCAGCTACCACAACACCATCACTGTCAGGTGTAACACAATTTAGGATGAAGTGGAGGACTAGTGCATGGTAAGTGCTGGTGGTAAATGCTGGTGCTTGGTGTCAGTGTTTTGATTTGCCGGTGTTAGTGGCTGGTTTTACATTGTGTTGATAGATAAAATATTGACCAAATAGTGGTTGACCCAAAGGGTCATTGTTGAGCTGGCTGGCGTGGAAGCTTTTTGGCCCTTGTACCCTCTTCCCTGATATTGCCAAACACGTCCCGTACAAGAAGCTAGTTGAGTGCCAGGGTAAACTTTCTCACCTACATGATCTTATCAATGAAAATGCCTTAAAGGCACAATCTGCAACTTTGATTTCCAGTTGCAACACTCCAAATCTTTTTAACCCTAAAGGGTGTTGGCGTGTACAAAATCATAGAGGAACTTTGATTTAGGGTTATAGATGAGTGATCCTTATCTCTCTCCTCCATCTCTCTCCCTCTCTCTCTCTCCTCCCTCTCTCTCTCCTCCATCTCTCTCCCTCTCTCTCTCCTCCATCTCTTTCTCCTCCATCTCTCTCCCTCTCCTCCATCTCTCTCCCTCTCTCTCCTCCATTTCTCTCCCTCTCTCCTCCATTTCTCTCCCTCTCTCCTCCATCCCTCTCTCTCTCCTCCATCCCTCTCACTCTCTCCTCTATCCCTCTCTCTCTCCTCTATCCCTCTCTCTCTCCTCCATCCCCCTCTCTCTCTCCTCCATCCCCCTCTCTCTCTCCTCCATCCCTCTCTCTCTCCTCCATCCCTCTCTCTCTCCTCCATCCCTCTCTCTCTCCTCCATCCCTCTCTCTCTCTCTTCCATCCCCCTCTCTCTCTCTTCCATCCCCCTCTCTCTCTCTTCCATCCCCCCCTCTCTCTCTCTTCCATCCCCCCTCTCTCTCTCTTCCACCCCCCCCTCTCTCTCTCTTCCACCCCCCCCTCTCTCTCTCCTCCACCCCTCCCCTCTCTCTCTCCTCCACCCCCCCCTCTCTCTCTCCTCCACCCCACCCCCCTCTCGCTCTCCTCCACCCCCCCCCTCTCTCTCTCCTCCATCCCTCTCTCCTCCATCCCTCTCTCTCTCTTTCTTCTATCTCTCTCTCTCCAGTTGTCTCAGAGCTATCCGGATGCTTCAGAAGAATGGCCATATTCCCAGTGACCCCTCTCTGTTTAAGTCCTATGCAGAATACGGACACTTTGTGGATGTGCGTGTCGCAGCACTGGAAGCTGTGGTGGACTACACAAGAGGTATGCACCAAACTAGTAGTAGGGAAGTTAGTAGAACACACCCTATTCCCTATGTAGTGCACTACATTTAGCCAGAGCCACATAGGGTTAGAATTAGTTAAAAGTAGTGGACTTGACTACAGTGCATTCGGAAAGTATTCAGATCCCTTGACTTTTTCCACATTTTGTTACGTTACAGCCTTATTTTATAATGGATTACAGTTTTTCCCCCTCATCAGTCTACACACAATAACCCATAATGACAAAGCAAAAACTGGTTTTTAGATTTAATTTTTTTTTTATATACAAATATATATCAAATTTACATAATTATTCAGATCCTTTAAAGTACTTTGTTGAAGCACTTTTGGCAGCGATTACAGCTTTGAGTCTTCTTGGGTACGACGCTACAAGCTTGGCACACCTGTATTTGGGGAGTTTCTCCCATTCTACTCTGCAGATCCTCTCAAGCTCTGTCAGGTTGGATGGGGAGCGTTGCTGCACAGCTATTTTCAGGTCTCTCCAGAGATGTTCGATCGGGTTCAAGTCCGGGCTCTGGCTTGGGCCACTCAAGGACATTCAGAAACTTGGCCCGAAGCCACTCCTTCCGAATGCACACTACATGGAGACTAGCATGCCATTTTGGACACAGCCTAGTTCTCTGGGGTGAACACCTTGACCTGGGGGGGTGGGGGGGGGGGGCTGCCTGCCTGTCTGTCTGTCAGGGCAGAGGTGTGTGTGTGTGGTGTGTGTGTGTGTGTGTGTGTGGTGTGTTTTAACATGCTGTTTATTACTAGTTGACAGGAGCTCTTTGGAACTGCAGTGGCTGCTCAACATGGTCCAGAATGACCCCGCTCACTACATCAGGTACTGTGTGTGTGTGTGTGTGTGTGTGTGTGTGTGTGTGTCAGATATGTCTGTTGGGTTGGCTGCCTCATACATAAAAGATACATCATCATTTATCTCTCTGGCTTCAGGATATGGGAACATTTTTTGTCAAAGTCAGCAAGAAAACGGGTGGTTATTTATTTACTGCTGTGTAAAAACAAGGACTGTCACAGTGAATTTATCAATTGATGTATTTATGTATTGTATACAAAATGTATTGATGATACTTAATGCTCAGCAGTTTGAATCTAAATACATGAATCCTGATTGTGTCCCAGGAAAGGTGTTATGTGATGGTCTGTGGCTGTGAAGTAACAGGATGTTAACCTCCACTTCCTCTATGTTCGTTCAGACACAAGATCCTGAGCATGCTGGGTAAAAACCCTCCCTTCACCAAAGCAGCCGAGTCTCCACTCTGCAACGAGGCTCTGGTTGACCAGCTGTGGAAACTCATGAACTCAGGTGAGACCTTAGTGCATCTTAAATGGCACCCTATTCCCTATGTAGTGCACTGCGTTGGACCAGAGCCCACATAAAGCTTCCACATAGGGCTCTGGTCAAAAGTAGTGTACCATGTAGGGAATAGGGTGCCATTTCAGATAAGACATAACTAATGAAACCTGATGAGACACAGTACAGACAGAGAACCCCAGGCCTGGCTAGTCAAACCCCCACCTGGAACTGGTGTGATATCCACTCAGGCCTGGCTAGTCAAACCCCCACCTGGAACTGGTGTGATATCCACTCAGGCCTGGCTAGTCAAACCCCCATCTGGAACTGGTGTGATATCCACTCAGGCCTGGCTAGTCAAACCCCCATCTGGCGCTGGTGTGATATCCACTCAGGCCTGGCTAGTCAAACCCCCATCTGGAACTGGTGTGATATCCACTCAGGCCTGGCTAGTCAAACCCCCATCTGGAGCTGGTGTGATATCCACTCAGGCCTGGCTAGTCAAACCCCCATCTGGAACTGGTGTGATATCCACTCAGGCCTGGCTAGTCAAACCCCCATCTGGAACTGGTGTGATATCCACTCAGGCCTGGCTAGTCAAACCCCCACCTGGAACTGGTGTGATATCCACTCAGGCCTGGCTAGTCAAACCCCCATCTGGAACTGGTGTGATATCCACTCAGGCCTGGCTAGTCAAACCCCCATCTGGAACTGGTGTGATATCCACTCAGGCCTGGCTAGTCAAACCCCCATCTGGCGCTGGTGTGATATCCACTCAGGCCTGGCTAGTCAAACCCCCACCTGGCGCTGGTGTGATATCCACTCAGGCCTGGCTAGTCAAACCCCCACCTGGAACTGGTGTGATATCCACTCAGGCCTGGCTAGTCAAACCCCCATCTGGAACTGGTGTGATATCCACTCAGGCCTGGCTAGTCAAACCCCCATCTGGAACTGGTGTGATATCCACTCAGGCCTGGCTAGTCAAACCCCCACCTGGAACTGGTGTGATATCCACTCAGGCCTGGCTAGTCAAACCCCCACCTGGAACTGGTGTGATATCCACTCAGGCCTGGCTAGTCAAACCCCCATCTGGAACTGGTGTGATATCCACTCAGGCCTGGCTAGTCAAACCCCCATCTGGAACTGGTGTGATATCCACTCAGGCCTGGCTAGTCAAACCCCCACCTGGAACTGGTGTGATATCCACTCAGGCCTGGCTAGTCAAACCCCCATCTGGAACTGGTGTGATATCCACTCAGGCCTGGCTAGTCAAACCCCCATCTGGAACTGGTGTGATATCCACTCAGGCCTGGCTAGTCAAACCCCCATCTGGAACTGGTGTGATATCCACTCAGGCCTGGCTAGTCAAACCCCCATCTGGAACTGGTGTGATATCCACTCAGGCCTGGCTAGTCAAACCCCCATCTGGCGCTGGTGTGATATCCACTCAGGCCTGGCTAGTCAAACCCCCACCTGGAACTGGTGTGATATCCACTCAGGCCTGGCTAGTCAAACCCCCATCTGGCGCTGGTGTGATATCCAGCTAGGGACAGAGTTACTGCTAGGGACAGACAGACAAGAGACGGAGATACTGCCAGAGACGGAGCACTGTTCACGAATCAAATCCATATGTGTAACTAGCTAACCCCAACAGTCATGTATCAATGTTTGTGATGGTAAGAGTTGCACAACTGTCTAATTCGATGTTTGCACCGTAACCTCATAGTTATTGTATCATTTCAAATCCAAAGTGCTGGAGAACAGAGCTAAAACAACAGAAAATGTGTCACTGTCCCAATACTTTTGGACCTCCCTGTATTACATTATGTCCACGGTCCTAACTTCAACTGTCGGTCTCTGACTCAATATTACACTACATGAAGAAACTAGGAACAAGTGTTCTGCTTCATCACGTTACATTTACAAACCGCAGCAGTCTTATTTAAACCTTGTTTCAAAAGGTGCCAAACGTTGTGAAAGTCTTTCAAAGAGAGAGCCGATTTCTCTAACAGTCGTAAACATCTGTTTCTCTCCCAGGGATTGTTGAGTCTGAGACAGACAGACAGTGTGGACAATGGACATATTATGTGTTGTTGTTGCATCAATCCAGTTTGAGTGGTAAGCTGCGCCCCCAACAGAAATCTGTTATTTGAAAGACTTGGAAGAATTGGCACCTTTTGAAACAAGGTTTATATTTTAATGGGCTGCTGGGGGTTGTAGATGTGAGGAGACTGAACACTTGTTCTGTTTCTCATTGTGAAGCATAATATTTCATATGTTTGAGTGTACTTCTGTGCTCTTGAGGTTGGCTGTGACTTTTGGCAGTGTAACGCCACCCTCGTTGCCAACCCAGTTTATGACTCGCAGTAATAAACGGTTCATAATCTGTTCTTTTATTATTCCATGCAACATAACATCAGCGGTTACGTTCAACGCCACTTATTATCACTGGCTTGGCTTGGAAAACAATTGAGAAAGTATTTGCGATTGATCTATTATGTTAAATTCAAACCCGTTAATGTCAGTTAATCTCTATTTTATCAGATGTTATGTACATGATAACACCACGAGTGTTATGATAACACTCGTGGTCCTCTGTAGCTCAGCTGGTAGAGCAAGGCGCTTGTAACGCCAGGGTAGTGGGTTCAATCCCCGGGACCACCCATACACAAAAATGTATGCACGCATGACTGTAAGTCGCTTTGGATAAAAGCGTCTGCTAAATGGCATATTATATTATATTATTACTTAACTATGACTGGACACTGAATAACATACTGTAGCTTTATGCACAATGGCATTTCTAGTTTTCTCAAAACTTTTCTAAGACAAACTAAGACCCTATTCCTAAACCCCTTTCCTCTGAGTGTTTATGGGTTTAATTTGACACAGTATCAGTGATTACATTCATGCTTAGAAAACAATTGTGAAACTTTCCAATGATCTGAACATGACTTTTGTCCATCTGTAAAGCTGAGTGTGTTTTAGACCCTCTCGTTTCACTGTTCCCCCAGGTACGTCTCATGACTGGCGATTGCGGTGTGATGCGGTGAACCTTTACTACACTCTGTTTGGTCTGACGCGCCCCTCCTGCCTGCCCCTGCCCGAGCTGGGCCTGGTGCTCAACCTCAAGGAGAAGAAGGCCGTCCTCAACCCCACCATCAAGCCTGAACAGGGGCCAGGCACCACAGAGATAACTGGCAACACCATGGGGGTTCACATCCCCGTCATGGGCTTCACTAGCAGTGTAAGGACCCCCTGATGCTGATAATAATATATTTTAGTTGGGACTTGGGCCTTCTTGTGTCTTAGTAAATCCTCACTAAGAATATTTTTTGTCAACCTCATCTGAACTTTGTTATAACACTCATTTCTCTCTCTCCCCCTCCATCTCTTCCCTCTCTCTCTCCCCCTCCATCTCTTCCCTCCCCCTCTCTCCCCCTCCATCTCTTCTCTCCCCTCCATCTCTTCCCTCCCACTCTCTCCCCCTCCATCTCTTCCCTCTCCCTCTCTCCCCCTCCATCTCTTCCCTCTCTCCCCCTCCATCTCTTCCCTCTCCCTCTCTCCCCCTCCATCTCTTCCCTCTCCCTCTCTCCCCCTCCATCTCTTCCCTCTCCCTCTCTCCCCCTCCATCTCTTCCCTCTCTCCCCCTCCATCTCTTCCCTCTCCCTCTCTCCCCCTCCATCTCTTCCCTCTCCCTCTCTCCCCCTCCATCTCTTCCCTCTCTCCCCCTCCATCTCTTCCCTCTCCCTCTCTCCCCCTCCATCTCTTCCCTCTCCCTCTCTCCCCCTCCATCTCTTCCCTCTCCCTCTCTCTTCCCTCCCCCTCTCTACCCCTCCCCCTCTTCCCTCCCCCTCTTCCCTCCCCCTCTTCCCTCCCCCTCTTCCCTCCCCCTCTCTCCCCCTCCATCTCTTCTCTCCCCTCCATCTCTTCCCTCCCCCTCTCTCCCCCTCCATCTCTTCTCTCCCCTCCATCTCTTCCCTCCCACTCTCTCCCCCTCCATCTCTTCCCTCTCCCTCTCTCCCCCTCCATCTCTTCCCTCTCTCCCCCTCCATCTCTTCTCTCTCTCTCTCCTCCTCCATCTCTTCCCTCCCTCTCTCTCCCCCTCCATCTCTTCCCTCCCACTCTCTCCCCCTCCATCTCTTCCCTCTCCCTCTCTCCCCCTCCATCTCTTCCCTCTCCCTCTCTCCCCCTCCATCTCTTCCCTCTCCCTCTCTCCCCCTCCATCTCTTCCCTCTCCCTCTCTCCCCCTCCATCTCTTCCCTCTCCCTCTCTCCCCCTCCATCTCTTCCCTCTCCCTCTCTCTTCCCTCCCCCTCTCTACCCCTCCATCTCTTCCCTCCCCCTCTCTACCCCTCCATCTCTTCCCTCCCCCTCTTCCCTCCCCCTCTCTCCCCCTCCATCTCTTCCCTCTCACCCTCCATATTTTCCCTCTCCCTCTCTCCCCCTCCATCTCTTCCCTCCCCCTCTCCCCCTCCATCTCTTCCCTCCCCCTCTCCCCCTCCATCTCTTCTCTCTCCCTCTCTCCCCCTCCATCTCTTCCCTCTCTCTCTCTCCCCCTCCATCTCTTCCCTCTCTCTCTCCCCCTCCATCTCTTCCCTCTCCTCTCTCCCCCTCCATCTCTTCCCTCTCCCTCTCCCCCTCCATCTCTTCCCTCTCCTCTCTCCCCCTCCATCTCTTCCCTCTCCCTCTCCCCCTCCATCTCTTCCCTCTCCCTCTCCCCCTCCATCTCTTCCCTCTCCCTCTCCCCCTCCATCTCTTCCCTCTCCCTCTCTCCCCCTCCATCTCTTCCCTCCCTCCCCCTACATCTCTTCCTGCTCTCTCTCTCCCCCTCCATCTCTTCCCTCTCTCTCTCTCCCCCTCCATCTCTCCCCCTCCATCTCTTCTCTCCCCCTCCATCTCTTCCCTCTCCCTCTCTCCCCCTCCATCTCTTCCCTCCCCCTCTCCCCCTCCATCTCTTCCCTCTCCCTCTCTCCCCCTCTCTCCCTCCATCTCTTCCCTCTCCCTTTCTCCCCCTCCATCTCTTCCCTCCCCCTCTCTCCCCCTCCATCTCTTCCCTCCCCCTCTCTCCCTCCATCTCTTCCCTCTCCCTCTCTCTTCCCTCCCTCTCTCTCCCCCTCCATCTCTTCCCTCTCCCTCTCTCCCCCTCCATCTCTTCCCTCTCCCTCTCTCCCCCTCCATCTCTTCCCTCCCTCTCTCCCCCTCCATCTCTTCCCTCCCCCTCTCTCTTCCCTCCCTCTCTCTCCCCCTCCATCTCTTCCCTCTCCCTCTCTCCCCCTCCATCTCTTCCCTCCCTCTCTCTCCCCCTCCATCTCTTCCCCTCCATCTCTTCCCTCTTCCCTCTCCCTCTCTCCCCCTCCATCTCTTCCCTCTCCCTCTCTCCCCCTCCATCTCTTCCCTCCCTCTCTCTCCCCTTCCCCCCTCTAGCTGGATGAAGGCCTGATCACCATGGAGACAGTGTCCAGCGTGTCTATGTCCAGTGGTGTCGCCCCACTTCCTCAGGGTCTGAAGAGAAAGTTGGACAGTGGAGTTGGACCACTGGGCTCCTCTCCACCGGAGCCAGGCCAGGTACTGCAGGAAGAGGACAGCAGTAAAAAATTCAAGATCAGAGTAAGGATCTGGAGCGCCGTGGGGAGGCTGGGGGGATGCGCTTATACTTGTCTGGGCTTTCACTACAGGCTTTCACCAATAATGTGTGTGTGAACCATTTCAGGCTCCCCTGAGGACTGAAGCAGTGCCACTATCGACTCTAGTGTGTCTGGCTTAATCTAGCTCTCTGTTTTAAACTGATACAGTCTAACTGGTGCAATCACAATCTAACTGGTGCAATCACAATCTAACTGGTGTAATCACAATCTAACTGGTGCAATCACAATCTAACTGGTGCAATCACAGTCTAACTGGTGTAATCACAATCTAACTGGTGCAATCACAATCTAACTGGTGCAATCACAATCTAACTGGTGCAATCACAATCTAACTGGTGCAATCACAGTCTAACTGGTGCAATCACAGTCTAACTGGTGCAATCACAATCTAACTGGTGCAATCACAATCTAACTGGTGCAATCACAATCTAACTGGTGCAATCACAGTCTAACTGGTGCAATCACATTGCTGATCGTATTTGAGTTAACGTGAATCACTGTAATTGCGCAATCTTGTGAGGGTGTTGGATGATGTTTCAGTTCAACTCCATGGAGGAGAATCAGATCAGATGGTTATGACTGATGATGATGATGATGTTGTTTCAGTTCAACACCATGGAGGAGGATGAGATTGACATGGAGAGTCCCCATGACAGTCAGGCGTTCATCCACCACCACCTCAACATCCTGGAGAGGCCTTCCACACCAGGTCAGCACCCCGTCAATCATTGTCCTGCAATTATCATACTTGTTCACAACTGGGGTTGATTCATGCTTTCAGACAATCCTAAGAAATGATTCATTTTTGAAGAACATAACAGAATTCTAGATTATTTGCATTAAGTATTTTAAATCTGTCTCTTCCGGTCTCCTCTCCCCCCTCCTCAGGTAAGGAACCTCCAGTCGTGGACCAGGCCATCCTCTCCCTGCCTGTCACCCCCTTACCTTCCTTCAGCAAAGAGTCCACCTCTTCCTCCAAACACAGCACTGACCACCACCACCACCACCACCACCACCACGAGCACAAGAAGAAGAAGAGGAAGAAGCACAAGCACAAACACAAGCACAAGCACGACAGTAAAGACAAGGACAAGGAGAGGGACTCCCATGCCTTCAGTAACAGCCCTGCTAGTGGACGCTCCATGAGGTCTCCATCCATGTCTGACTAGAACACAGCGCTGCCTCCTGGTTGGTTCTTCAGTAACGGCCCTGCTAGTGGACGCTCCATGAGGTCTCTATCCATGTCTGACTAGAACACAGCGCCGCCTCCTGGTTGGTTCTTCAGTAACGGCCCTGCTAGTGGACGCTCCATGAGGTCTCCATCCACGTCTGACTAGAACACAGCGCTGCCTCCTGGTTGGTTCTTCAGTAACGGCCCTGCTAGTGGACGCTCCACGAGGTCTCCATCCATGTCTGACTAGAACACAGCGCTGCCTCCTGGTTGGTTCTTCAGTAACGGCCCTGCTAGTGGACGCTCCACGAGGTCTCCATCCACGTCTGACTAGAACACAGCGCTGCCTCCTGGTTGGTTCTTCAGTAACGGCCCTGCTAGTGGACGCTCCACGAGGTCTCCATCCATGTCTGACTAGAACACAGCGCTGCCTCCTGGTTGGTTCTTCAGTAACGGCCCTGCTAGTGGACGCTCCACGAGGTCTCCATCCATGTCTGACTAGAACACAGCGCTGCCTCCTGGTTGGTTCTTCAGTAACGGCCCTGCTAGTGGACGCTCCACGAGGTCTCCATCCATGTCTGACTAGAACACAGCGCTGCCTCCTGGTTGGTTCTTCAGTAACGGCCCTGCTAGTGGACGCTCCACGAGGTCTCCATCCATGTCTGACTAGAACACAGCGCTGCCTCCTGGTTGGTCCAGAGCTATGAAACACAGTATCACAAGAGAGACTGAGCTGTAAAACATCACCCTCAAGACTACAGCCTCCAGCTGTCAGTCAGTGTTCCAACTCCTCTGAATAGAGCTCACTGGTTTGCTGCATGTCAGCGCACTTCAGTCGGCTAGCCTGGAATCCACACTAAATATTGTTCTGTTTCACTGTTTGTATCGGAGCTATATTTAAGGTTGGATTTGGAAAATGGAGCAATATTCAGTGTGGATTCAAGGCTAGTCAGTGGAGGTGGAGGGGGGGGGAAACGTGTAGCCTAACCTACATTCTGTGACGTCATCGTTAACCACACAGAGAGGCAGACCTGTGGGCCTCTCCAGAAGGAGCCCTTTTAGTTTTAAAAGTCTCCCATCACCCTCACCACACACACACACACACACACACACACACTCTTCTGGCTATGCCTGAGCCAATCTGTCTCCTACCATCATCAACAACATGTTCAGTTAGTGGCTGGGCTCACATGGGAACGTCTTCAGCCTGTTGAGGACGTAACCGGTCTCTCGGACTGCCACTAGTCTTTCCCCAGGTTTTTATAACGTCACCCTGGACATTGAATTACAGGTTTACTGTAATTAACCCTGCTATCAAACTAAGAGGGGAAATTCCACTCTCGTTCAGAGAGCCAATCAATTCAAAGGTGGAAGAATCAAGAATGATAACCATTTAGGATGTAGATTTTATAGCAAAATGTAAATTGTGTAATTAGGCTGACCTGCAGTAGACCATGGCTGTCTGCGTTGTGAACAGTACCCTATTCCTTTCTAGTGCACTACTTTTCACCAGGTCCCATACGGCTCTGGTCAAAAAGTAGTGCACTTTATTGGGAATAGGGTGCAGTTTTGGATGCGGCCATGACTAATACCCTCATTGCTGTCCTGTATGACATGACCGTACTGAAGAGTCATTGGGTTTTTACCTGTTTCTAACCATGCATGTTTTAACTGTTCATGTTTTTATTGTTAAGTCATTTAGAGTGTGGCCTCCTTGTCCCTGACCCAATCAGTGACTAGCTTGTGGTCTCCTTGTCCCTGACCCAATCAGTGACTAGCTTGTGGCCTCCTTGTCCCTGACCCAATCAGTGACTAGCTTGTGGCCTCCTTGTCCCTGACCCAATCAGTGACTAGCTTGTGGCCTCCTTGTCCCTGACCCAATCAGTGACTAGCTTGTGGCCTCCTTGTCCCTGACCCAATCAGTGACTAGCTTGTGGCCTCCTTGTACCTGACCCAATCAGTGACTAGCTTGTGGCCTCCTTGTACCTGACCCAATCAGTGACTAGCTTGTGGCCTCCTTGTCCCTGACCCAATCAGTGACTAGCTTGTGGCCTCCTTGTCCCTGACCCAATCAGTGACTAGCTTGTGGCCTCCTTGTACCTGACCCAATCAGTATCTGTTCTATATATTCATGATGTACTGCAGTTTTGTTAGAACATTGTATTTTTTTGTAGGATAGGACTACATTATCATAAAGATGTTGGAAAATAAAGCTTCTGAAATCAAGAATGTGTTTTTATTCGTTGAACTTTTCTTCAATAACGCTCAATATATAATACCAATAAAGCTTTGAAATGTTTAAATTTTGTATACCAAGAATGTAATAACCAAGAGCATAAACTTTTAATAATTGCACCCACCACAAAAGGCAGATGGACATTTACCCTTACAACTTCCTCATTGCCGGCAGTAACAACTGCCTCATTGCCGGCAGTAACAACTGCCTCATTGCCAGCAGTAACAACTTCCTCATTGCCAGCAGTAACAACTTCCTCATTGCCGGCAGTAACAACTGCCTCATTGCCAGCAGTAACAACTGCCTCATTGCCGGCAGTAACAACTGCCTCATTGCCGGCAGTAACAACTGCCTCATTGCCGGCAGTAACAACTTCCTCATTGCCGGCAGTAACAACTGCCTCATTGCCGGCAGAAACAACTTCCTCGTTGCCGGCAGTAACAACTTCCTCGTTGCTGGCAGTAACAACTTCCTCACCGCCAGCCCAGTAACAACATCCTCATTGCTGGCAGTAACAACTTCCTCATTGCCGGCAGTAACAACTGCCTCATTGCCGGCAGTAACAACTTCCTCACCGCCAGCCCAGTAACAACTTCCTCGTTGCCGGCAGTAACAACTTCCTCGTTGCCGGCAGTAACAACTTCCTCGTTGCCGGCAGTAACAACTTCCTCGTTGCCGGCAGTAACAACTTCCTTGTTGCCAGCAGTAACAACTTCCTCACCTCAGCCCAGTAACAACTTCCTCACCTCCAGCCCAGTAACAACTTCTTCACCTCCGGCCCAGTAACAACTTCCTCACCTCCAGCCCAGTAACAACTTCCCTAACCTCCAGCCCAGTAACAACTTCCTCACCTCCAGCCCAGTAACAACTTCCTCACCTCCAGCCCAGTGACAACTTCTTCACCTCCAGCCCAGTGACAACTTCTTCACCTCCAGCCCAGTGACAACTTCTTTACCTCCAGCCCAGTGACAACTTCTTTACCTCCAGCCCAGTGACAACTTCTTTACCTCCAGCCCAGTGACAACTTCTTCACCTCCAGCCCAGTGACAACTTCTTCACCTCCAGCCCAGTGACAACTTCCTCACCTCCAGCCCAGTAACAACTTCCTCACCTCCAGTCCAGTAACAACTTCTTCACCTCCAGCCCAGTGACAACTTCTTCACCTCCAGCCCAGTGACAACTTCTTTACCTCCAGCCCAGTAACAACTTCCTCATCTCCAGCCCAGTGACAACTTCTTCACCTCCAGCCCAGTAACAACTTCTTCACCTCCAGCCCAGTAACAACTTCCTCGTTGCCGGCAGTAACAACTTCCTAACCTCCAGCCCAGTAACAACTTCTTCACCTCCAGCCCAGTAACAATTTCCCTACCTCCAGCCCAGTAACAACTTCCTCACCTCCAGCCCAGTAACAACTTCCTCACCTCCAGCCCAGTAACAACTTCTTCACCTCCAGCCCAGTAACAACTTCCTCGTTGCCGGCAGTAACAACTTCCTCACCTCCAGCCCAGTAACAATTTCCCTACCTCCAGCCCAGTAACAATTTCCCTACCTCCAGCCCAGTAACAACTTCCTCACCTCCAGCCCAGTAACAACTTCCTCACCTCCATCCCAGTAACAACTTCCCTACCTCCAGCCCAGTGACAACTTCCTCACCTCCAGCCCAGTGACAACTTTCAGTGCTCTGGTTCTTTACCTAATCTCCTCACTGTGACCTGGCTTGGCCTCCTCACTGTTGAATTTGGACCACATTGATGGGGTGTTTTTGGGGGGGGAGTTATGCATTTAAGCAGCAACAAATGGTAATTCTAAACGTTTAAAACATTTCCCTATTGGTGAGTTTCTTGTCATGTTTGCAACATTTTCCATTTGAACTCAGTAATCATATTCTTGCCAGATTGAGCATAGTCTACTGTATGGCATGTTCCCATATCTGCAACAATATATTTATATTTTTTGATTGTATCCCTCATCAAACCCTGGATGGCAAAACAAATATCTGCATTGGGCAACAAACCAATGGCACTGCTGTCCTCCACTGGCAACAAACCAATGGCACTGCTGTCCTCCACTGGCAACAAACCAATGGCACTGCTGTCCTCCACTGGCAACAAACCAATGGCACTGCTGTCCTCCACTGGCAACAAACCAATGGCACTGCTGTCCTCCACTGGCAACAAACCAATGGCACTGCTGTCCTCCACTGGCAACAAACCAATGGCACTGCTGTCCTCCACTGGCAACAAACCAATGGCACTGCTGTCCTCCACTCACTCTGCTAAACCCTGTGTCAGAAAGCACCAGGGTTAGTTAGGGTTTAACACACTCCCGGGTTAGTTAGGGTTTAACACACTCCCGGGTTAGTTAGGGGTTTAACACACTCCCGGGTTAGTTAGGGTTTAACACACTCCAGGATTAGTTAGGGGTTTAACACACTCCCGGGTTAGTTAGGGTTTAACACACTCCCGGGTTAGTTAGGGTTTAACACACTCCCGGGTTAGTTAGGGTTTAACACACTCCAGGATTAGTTAGGGGTTTAACACACTCCCGGGTTAGTTAGGGTTTAACACACTCCCGGGTTAGTTAGGGTTTAACACACTCCAGGATTAGTTAGGGGTTTAACACACTCCCGGGTTAGTTAGGGTTTAACACACTCCCGGGTTAGTTAGGGTTTAACACACTCCAGGATTAGTTAGGGGTTTAACACACTCCCGGGTTAGTTAGGGTTTAACACACTCCAGGATTAGTTAGGGGTTTAACACACTCCCGGGTTAGTTAGGGTTTAACACACTCCAGGATTAGTTAGGGGTTTAACACACTCCCGGGTTAGTTAGGGTTTAACACACTCCCGGGTTAGTTAGGGTTTAACACACTCCCGGGTTAGTTAGGGTTTAACACACTCCAGGATTAGTTAGGGGTTTAACACACTCCCGGGTTAGTTAGGGTTTAACACACTCCCGGGTTAGTTAGGGTTTAACACACTCCCGGGTTAGTTAGGGTTTAACACACTCCAGGATTAGTTAGGGTTTAACACACTCCCGGGTTAGTTAGGGTTTAACACACTCCAGGATTAGTTAGGGTTTAACACACTCCCGGGTTAGTTAGGGTTTAACACACTCCCGGGTTAGTTAGGGTTTAACACACTCCCGGGTTAGTTAGGGTTTAACACACTCCCGGGTTAGTTAGGGTTTAACACACTCCAGGGTTAGTTAGGGATTAACACACTCCCGGGTTAGTTAGGGTTTAACACACTCCCGGGTTAGTTAGGGTTTAACACACTCCCGGGTTAGTTAGGGTTTAACACACTCCCGGGTTAGTTAGGGTTTAACTCACTCCAGTCGAGAGGACTAGGTGCAGGCAGCACTCGGCAGAGGATCATGTGTCTTTTGGAATCTGGTCCAGTAAGACAGCTCGTGCAAGGTTTTTAAGATTCATGCAAATGCATTGTGTGCGTCTGCATGTGTCCCTTTCCGTTTACAATGAGAACTTGTTATATGTTTTTGCCAGTAGGCTACCGTGGCTATTACGCGTTATTTACTGGTTCTCAGAAGTTTTCAGGGAGGTTTACTATCTGTTTTGTTTTCTAAAATCATTAACGTTGTCATTTGTAGTACAAGGGGGATGATGATCATTTCAAAGTGGCGACCCATTTGAAAAGTATCAAAGGGGATTGTTATGCATTCACCGGGGTGGTCTCCACTTGCATTCATTATTTAGTAGGCAGCCGTAGCCTACCGCGCAGTAAAAATCAAACAGCAGCATACGCACTTTTACTTGATTTATTGGATTGAGAGCTGGAAGGAATCTCCCTTTGGCACGGTGAACAGGTGTTAATCTGAAATCACAAAACTTGGCCACCACACCGCTCTGCGCTCAGTCTTGGTGATCGTCGGGACGCACAGTCACGGACAGAATAGGAACTACTGAGATAAACACATGAATTCTGTAGGACTGAGCTGACATAATGGGGAAATATAATTTATCATTTAAACAGGTATGATCGATATTACCAAATATGGTTTAGAAACTCTGTGATATTACAATGTAGGATGTTCATGCGACAATACCTGGGTAATGATGGATTGTTCTGGCATGCTCCGTTATATTTATTGTGGGAGACTGTCGTCATCGCCTCATATCTTTCACGTTTTAATTTTAAGTGACAATCATGTGTAGAATTGTATCATTTATCTGTTGTTTCGTTCATTTTCCAAAGATGTTCTGTGTCCTCTCCATCGTCTGTGGTTCGGATATCTGCTCGGGGTATGTTCATGACCGTCCTAAAAGGTCTGTAGAGGAGGCTGCTTCATCAAGGACAGACAGTAAGCAAGATTGGACAAACTATTTTGAATAAAATATAGATCTTTTGCGGGGGGACTACCATCTCTCTCTCTCTCTCTCACTCTTGGACAATAGTAGATGGGTGTTATTGTAGTTTATTACAGTGAGTGCATTGTTCATTTATTTTTATTTTTTATAATGACGTATTGGGACAAGTTGTTCTGCACTAACATTGTGCATGGAATACTGCAAGCACAGCAGAATCATTTTCTCTGTAATTTAGTTCCCAAAATAAGCTTTACAGTTTATTTTGGAAACGCCTTTATGTATATTGGCTGTAAATGTATATAAAGCCAACTTTCCTTTTGCAATTTTAAACAAGTCAGACAAAAAAAGCTGTCTTTGATTCCAGAGGCATTAAACTCAATCTTAAACTGACTTGGGGGCAAAGCAATCAATCATTCAACAATCTGTTGACTGACATGGAATCCATTTACCATCTAAATGATCATTGCTTTAAACATGAGTAACATGCATTATATGGAACTTACTTACTTACTCTGTTCTCTTAGGTAACTGTAGCGATTGGAATTCAAAATTCAGTTTATTTGCAGATTATTTTCTATCAGATGTGTCTGCCTGTGCACACAAAACTAATAAGCAAAAGCATTTAAATGTAACAAACGATTACTGCTGTCCTTTTCTCTAGTGATCGGCCTGTTCGTGTATATTTGGAGTTTGTTTGCTCAGCTCTACCTTGTGTCAATATCAAGAGAGTTTTTCAGCCGTTGCTGCTCCACATTTTCTGACCCGGTAAAAACTTGAGGTTTGAATATACTGTAGGGAAACTTGGCAACGTTTCCCACTGCACAGCTGTGAAAGGAAATGGTAATCTTTCTTTCACAGGTAGTTTGTTTCCTTTTATTCAGTTCATTCATTGTGTCTGGAATGGGTTTGACATCAAGTAAAGTATTTGTTATATGCCTTAACTCCTGTGCAGTAAACTGAGTTTGAATCTTCACAGAATTCTTCCATGTGCTTCTCCTGGTGTTGCCCGGGTTTTCCTGCTTGAGGTTTTTTCCTGAATGCACAAGGAACATCTTGTTATGTACTGTATGTTACACAGGCTTGGTCCCCTCTGTTCCTCTTCGCAACCTTCAGGGAAGACTCCCTCTCCCCAACCTCAGGGAAGTGTACCTCTCCCCACCCTTAGGGAAGTGTTCCTCTCCCCAACCTCAGGGAAGTGTTATTCTCCCCAACCTCAGGGAAGTGTTCCTCTCCCCAACCTCAGGGAAGTGTTCCTCTCCCCAACCTCAGGGAAGTGTTCCTCTCCCCAACCTCAGGGAAGTGTTCCTCTCCCCAACCTCAGGGAAGTGTTCCTCTCCCCAACCTCAGGGAAGTGTTCCTCTCCCCAACCTCAGGGAAGTGTTCCTCTCCCCAACCTCAGGGAGGTGTTCCTCTCCCCAACCTCAGGGAGGTGTTCCTCTCCCCAACCTCAGGGAAGAGTCCCTCTCCCCAACCTCAGGGAAGTGTTCCTCTCCCCAACTTCAGGGAAGTGTTCCTCTCCCCAACCTCAGGGAGGTGTTCCTCTCCCCAACCTCAGGGAGGTGTTCCTCTCCCCAACCTCAGGGAAGTGTTCCTCTCCCCAACCTCAGGGAGGTGTTCCTCTCCCCAACCTCAGGGAAGAGTGCCTCTCCCCAACCTCAGGGAGGTGTGCCTCTCCCCAACCTCAGGGAAGACTCCCTCTCCCCAACCTCAGGGAAGAGTGCCTCTCCCCAACCTCAGGGAAGTGTTCCTCTCCCCAACCTCAGGGAAGTGTTCCTCTCCCCAACCTCGGGGAAGAGTCCCTCTCCCCAACCTCAGGGAAGTGTTCCTCTCCCCAACCTCAGGGAAGAGTTCCTCTCCCCAACCTCAGGGAAGTGTTCCTCTCCTCAACCTCAGGGAAGTGTTGGGTAGTAGAGATGTTTTTTTTAACCCAAATGCAACTGTCTTAGTAGCAGCTTCGGATCCATAGTGACTGAATCCATGCTCCCTTTTCAATAGTGAAACAGAGCATGGATTCAGAGTGTATTCCAAGCTACTATTGCAATACACTCTCAGAAAAAAGGTGCAACCTAGAAGTAGAACCATGAAGGGTCCTACGGAACCCTTTGAGAACCCCTTTTTTTCTCTCTCTCTCCCTGCCAGCTCCCTCAGTAGATGTTAGCGGTTGTCTCTCTCTCTCTCCCTGCCAGCTCCCTCAGACTCCCCGTGGATCAGCACGTCAGGATCCTGCAAGAACAGATGCTTTGAATTGGACGAGGCTGAACCTCCCAACTGCCGCTGTGACAACTTATGTAAAACTTATAACAGCTGCTGCCAAGATTTTGATGAGCACTGCTTGAGAACAGGTAAGTCTGAAGCCTGCCTGCCTGTCTGTCTGGGTTGGTGGTCCCCTGCTCCCTTTCATGTTCCCTCAACAAATTCAACCCCTCTCTCAGTCCAAGTTGAACATGTTCCGGAATGTTCAGTATGTTGTATTGCATCCAATGTAGGGTTCAAAATGAACACACACTTTACTACATACTTAATCACCATCACCATCTCTGTCAGTTTCTACCTCATGTATATGACCTTATGGTAACTTGACTCATTGCTGAATGGGACACCCTGATGCAGTTTTAATGGGTCGTTATTAGCTATGTAACATCCTCTCTCATTAATTGATTGATTGATTGATTGATTGTGTCCAGAGGGCGGTTTTGACTGCAGTAAGGAGCGCTGTGGTGAGAGCAGGAATGACCAGCATGCCTGTCACTGTTCTGAGGACTGTCTGGCCAAAGGAGACTGCTGCACCAACTACAAAACACTCTGTAAAGGTTAGACCGTGATACTAGATGTCTCTCAAGCTGATTCTGTGTGTGCTTTAGCCAACCCCTTCTGACTGTTGTTGTCATAACACACAGTGGGGGGAAAAAAAAGTATTTAGTCAGCCACCAATTGTGCAAGTTCTCCCACTTAAAAAGTTGAGAGAGGCCTGTAATTTTCATCATAGGTACACGTCAACTATGACAGACAAAATGAGAAAAAAAAATCCAGACAATCACATTGTAGGATTTTTAATGAATTTATTTGCAAATTATGGTGGAAAATAAGTATTTGGTCAATAACAAAAGTTTCTCAATACGTTGTTATATACCCTTTGTTGGCAATGACACAGGTCAAATGTTTTCTGTAAGTCTTCACAAGGTTTTCACACACTGTTGCTGGTATTTTGGCCCATTCCTCCATGCAGATCTCCTCTAGAGCAGTGATGTTTTGGGGCTGTCGCTGGGCAACACAGACTTTCAACTCCCTCCAAAGATTTTCTATGGTGTTGAGACCTGGAGACTGGCTAGGCCACTCCAGGACATTGAAATGCTTCTTACGCGAAGCCACTCATTCGTTGCCCGGGCGGTGTGTTTGGGATCATTGTCATGCTGAAAGACCCAGCCACGTTTCATCTTCAATGCCCTTGCTGATGGAAGGAGGTTTTCACTCAAAATCTCACGATACATGGCCCCATTCATTCTTTCCTTTACACGGATCAGTCGTCCTGATTCCTTTGCAGAAAAACAGCCCCAAAGCATGATGTTTCCACCCCCATGCTTCACAGTAGGTATGGTGTTCTTTGGATGCAACTCGGCATTCTTTGTCCTCCAAACCCGACGAGTTGAGTTTTTACCAAAAAGTTATATTTTGGTTTCATCTGACCATATGACATTCTCCCAATCCTCTTCTGGATCATCCAAATGCACTCTAGCAAACTTCAGACGGGCCTGGACATGTACTGGCTTAAGCAGGGGGACACGTCTGGCACTGCAGGATTTGAGTCCCTGGCGGCGTAGTGTGTTACTGATGGTAGTCTTTGTTACTTTGGTCCCAGCTCTCTGCAGGTCATTCACTAGGTCCCCCCGTGTGGTTCTGGGATTTTTGCTCACCGTTCTTGTGATCATTTTGACCCCACGGGGTGAGATCTTGCGTGGAGCCCCAGATCGAGGGAGATTATCAGTGGTCTTGTATGTCTTCCATTTCCTAATAATTGCTCCCACAGTTGATTTCTTCAAACCAAGTTACTTACCTATTGCAGATTCAGTCTTCCCAGCCTGGTGCAGGTCTACACTTTTGTTTCTGGTGTCCTTTGACAGCTCTTTGGTCTTGGCCATAGTGGAGTTTGTAGTGTGACTGTTTGAGGTTGTGGACAGGTGTCTTTTTATACTGATAACAAGTTCAAACAGGTGCCATTAATACAGGTAACGAGTGGAGGACAGAGGAGCCTCTTAAAGAAGAAGTTACAGGTCTGTGAGAGCCAGAAATCTTGCTTGTTTGTAGGTGACCAAATACTTATTTTCCACCATAATTTGCAAATAAATTCATAAAAAATCCTACAATGTGATTTTCTGGATTTTCTTTCTCTCAATTTGTCTGTCATAGTTGACGTGTACCTATGATGAAAATTACAGGCCTCTCTCATATTTTTAAGTGGGAGAACTTGCACAATTGGTGGCTGACTAAATACTTTTTTTCCCCACTGTACATATCTGGCTGTATACTACACAGTGGTAGTGGAAGGTTTATTGAACCCTCACATTAACTCTAAATTGGACCACTTTCTTTGGAAGGGGACACTACTTGGTTGCAGGATGAGTGTGAAGACATTAGAACCCATGAATGTCCTGCTGGGTAAGATACCTTTTTTACCTTTCACAACTATTTCACCGCGATTCACAAAACGTGAGAACCTTGGAGATAGTCTAATGGACTTTTCTCCCCAGGTTTGTCCGTCCCCCTCTCATCATGGTGTCAGTGGATGGTTTCAGAGCCTCCTACATGAAGAGGGGAAGCACAGTGATCCCCAACATCGAGAAACTCAGTAAGACATTCTGAATCATCCATAACAGGGCTTGAATACACATTTGACTGGGTCTACTTACTGCATTCAAATTTGTGTAAAAATTGTTTCCATTGCATCGTATCTGTTTTGTGCCTTTTTACCTCTAGGAGCATGTGGTACCCATGCTCCTTACATGAGACCGATGTACCCCACTAAAACGTTCCCCAATCTGTACACTCTTGCAACGGTATGTACTGGTCAATCATCCTTTTTCTTGGCCCGTCTTCCTCGCTGAACTCAACTGAACATTTTAGCTTCAATTTTGCCGTTATGTAATGTAACATCCACCCCAGAAGGGTTAACGCCTCAGCTCTGACCTTCTGTAGGGCCTGTACCCTGAGTCCCATGGCATAGTTGGCAACTCCATGCATGACCCTGTGTTTGATGCCAACTTTAACCTGCGGGGTCGAGAGAAGCTGAATCATCGTTGGTGGGGAGGTCAGCCGGTGAGTCCTACTCTCTCTGTTCTGTTCTGTGGTTGAGACATACAGTGCCTTCAGAAAGTATTCACACCCCTTGACTTGTTACACATTTTGTTGTGTTACAGCCTGAATTTAAAATGGATTCAATTGAGATTTTGTGTCACTGACCTACACACAATACCCCATAATGTCAAAGTGGAATTATGTTTTTAGAAATGTTTACAAATTAATAAAAAATGAAAAGCTGTCAATAAGTAATCAAATATTCAACTAAACTAAATAAGTTCAGGAGTAAAAATGTGCTTAACAAGTCACATAATAAGTTGCATGGACTTACTCTTTGTGCAATAATAATGTTTAACATGATTTTTGAATGACTCCCTCATCTCTGTAACCCACACATACAATTATCTGTAAGGTCCCTCAGTCGAGCAGTGACTTTTAAACACAGATTCAACCACAAAGACCAGGGAGGTTTTCCAATGCCTCACAAAGAAGGGCACCTATTGGTAGATGGGTAAAAAAAATTAAATAAGCAAACAGACATTAAATATCCCTTTGAGCATGGTGAAGTTATTAATTACACTTTGGATGGTGTATCAACACACCCAGTCACCACAAAGATACAGGCGTCCTTCCCAACTCAGTTGCCGGAGCGGAAGGAAACCGCTCAGGGATTTCACCATGAGGCCAATGGTGACTTTAAAACAGTTAGAGAGTTTAATGGCTGTGATAGGAGAAAACTGAGGACGGCTCAACAACATTGTAGTTACTCCACAAAACTAACCTAAATAACAGAGTGAAAAGAAGGAAGCCTGTACATAATAAAAAATATTCCAAAACATGTATCCTGTTTGCAATGAGGCACTAAAGTAAAACTGCAAAACATGTGGTAAAGAAATGAACTTCATATCCTGAATACAAAGCTTTATGTTTGGGGCAAATTCAGTACAAAACATTACTGAGTACCAATCTCCATATGTTCAAGCATGGTGGTGGCTGCATCATGTTATGGGTGTGCTTGTCATCGGCAAGGACTAGGGAGTTATTTAGGATCAAATAAACAGAATACAGCTAAGCACAGGCAAAAATCCTAGAGGAAAACATGGTTCAGTCTGCTTTCTAACAGACACTGGGTGTCAAATTCACCTTTCAGCAGGACAATAACCTAAAACACAAGGCAAAATATACACTGGAGTTGCTCACCAAGATGACATTGAATGTTCCTGAGTGGCCTAGTTACCGTTTCGACTTAAATCGGCTTGAAAATCTATGGCAAGACTTGACAAGAAAATGGCTGTCTAGCAATGATCAACAACCAACTTGACAGAGCTTGAAGTATAAAAAAAAAAAAGAAAAGTGCAAATATTGTACAATCCAGGTGTGCAAAGCTCTTAGAGACTTACCCAGAAAGAAACACAGCTGTAATCGCTGCCTAACATGTATTGACTCAGGGGTATGAATACTTTCTGTATTTCATTTTCAATACATTTGATAAAATGTCTAAAAACATGTTTTCACTTTGTCATTATGGGATATTGTGTGTAGATTGATTACCAAAAAAAAAAAAGAATTCAGGCTATAACACAACAAAATGTGGAATAAGTCAAGGGGTATGAATACCTTCTAAAGGCAATGTAAGTCACTCTAGATGCCCTCCCATTCTAGAAGCCCTCCCTCCCATACTAGAAGCCCTCCCTCCCATTCTAGAAGCCCTCCCTCCCATTCTAGAAGCCCTCCCTCCCATTCTAGAAGCCCTCCCTCCCATTCTAGAAGCCCTCCCTCCCATTCTAGAAGCCCTCCCTCCCATTCTAGAAGCCCTCCCTCCCATTCTAGAAGCCCTCCCTCCCATTCTAGAAGCCCTCCCTCCCATTCTAGAAGCCCTCCCTCCCATTCTAGAAGCCCTCCCTCCCATTCTAGAAGCCCTCCCTCCCATTCTAGAAGGCCTCCCTCCCATTCTAGAAGCCCTCCCTCCCATTCTAGAAGCCCTCCCTCCCATTCTAGAAGGCCTCCCTCCCATTCTAGAAGCCCTCCCTCCCATTCTAGAAGCCCTCCCTCCCATTCTAGAAGCCCTCCCTCCCATTCTAGAAGGCCTCCCTCCCATTCTAGAAGCCCTCCCTCCCATTCTAGAAGCCCTCCCTCCCATTCTAGAAGCCCTCCCTCCCATTCTAGAAGGCCTCCCTCCCATTCTAGAAGGCCTCCCTCCCATTCTAGAAGCCCCCCCTCCCATTCTAGAAGCCCCCCCTCCCATTCTAGAAGGCCTCCCTCCCATTCTAGAAGGCCTCCCTCCCATTCTAGAAGCCCCCCCTCCCATTCTAGAAGGCCTCCCTCCCATTCTAGAAGCCCTCCCTCCCATTCTAGAAGGCCTCCCTCCCATTCTAGAAGCCCCCCCTCCCATTCTAGAAGCCCCCCCTCCCATTCTAGAAGGCCTCCCTCCCATTCTAGAAGCCCCCCCTCCCATTCTAGAAGCCCCCCCTCCCATTCTAGAAGCCCCCCCTCCCATTCTAGAAGCCCCCCCTCCCATTCTAGAAGGCCTCCCTCCCATTCTAGAAGCCCTCCCTCCCATTCTAGAAGGCCTCACTCCCATTCTAGAAGGCCTCACTCCCATTCTAGAAGGCCTCCCTCCCATTCTAGAAGCCCTCCCTCCCATTCTAGAAGGCCTCCCTCCCATTCTAGAAGCCCTCCCTCCCATTCTAGAAGCCCCCCCTCCCATTCTAGAAGGCCTGCATCTGTGTTCTATTTGCACAGTAATGGCCTTACAGCTGGCCAGGTTTGTCTCTCTCTCTCCTTTCATATGAGACTGTTTAACTTGGCTTTGAGCATGAATGTTATAAAACTAGTGAGTAGTGTTTCAATTTAATAACTGTCCATTTCAAGTTGAGACATTGGATTGAAAATGGCGTCAGCCTTGCAAGTGTAATGTAGTGGTTTAAGGTCACAAATGCTTTTGAAGGACCTTTGTTGACGAAAAACGAACACATTTTCCCAAAAAGTGTTATATGCCATTACACTACAAATTATATTGTCTTATATCACAGTTTAATAATAATTTACAGTGGTTATATTCACTTTTATTCTTGTTCTAGATCTGGATTACAGCAGTGAAGCAGGGGGTGAAGGCTGGCACTTTCTTCTGGCCTGTGTAAGTCTCTCTCTCTCTCTCTCTCTCTCCCTCAATTCAATTCAATTCAAGGGGCTTTATTGGCATGGGAAACATATGTTTATATTGCCAAAGCAAGTGAAATGGATAAAGAAAAGTGAAATAGACAATAAAAATTTAACAGTAAATATTACACTCACACAAGTTCCAAAATAATAAATACATTTAAAATGTCATATTATGTATATATACAGTGTTGTAACAATGTGCAAAAGAGTTCAAGTAAAATAAATAAACATAAATATGGGTTGTATTTACAATGGTGTTTGTTCTTCACTGGTTGCCCTTTTCTTGTGGCATCAGGTCACAAGTCTTGCTGCTGTGATTGCACACTGTGGTATTTCACCCAGTAGAAATGGGAGTTTATCAAAATTGGATTTGTTTTCAAATTATTTGTGGGTCTGTCTAATCTGAGGGAAATATGTGTCTCTAATATGGTCATACATTTGGCAGGAGGTTAGGAAGTGCAGCTCAGTTTCCACCTCATTTTGTGGGCAGTGTGCACATAGCCTGTCTTCTCTTGAGAGTCAGGTCTGCCTACGGCGACCTTTCTCAATAGCAAGGCTATGCTCACTGAGTCTGTACATAGTCAAAGCTTTCCTTAATTTTGGGTCAGTCACAGTGGTCAGGTATTCTGCCACTGTGTACTCTCTGTTTAGGGCCAAATAGCATTCTAGTTTGCTCAGTGTTTTTGTTAATAATTTCCAATCTCTCTCTCTCTCTCTCTCTCTCTCTCTCTCTCTCTCTCTCTCTCTCTCTCTCTCTCTCTCTCTCTCTCTCTCTCTCTCTCTCTCTCTCTCTCTCTCTCTCTCTCTCTCTCTCTCTCTCTCTCTCTCCCCCTACCCCCCACCCCCCCCTCTCTCTGTCTACCTCTCCACCCCCCCCCTCTCTCTGTCTACCTCTCCACCCCCCCTCTCTCTCTGTCTACCTCTCTATCCCCCCCTCTCTCTCTCCCTACCCTCCACCCCCTCTCTCTCTCTCTCTGTCTACCTCTCTCTCTCTCTCTCCCCTTCTCTCTCTCTCTAAACCACATCTGAAAAATGTCTGTTCAAGGCCATTTGTATCATATTCCCCCCTTCTCAATGCAAAGAAAATATGTCCCACGTGCTTTATCACCTCACAGCTCATAGCCTGTCAATATTCTCCTCAGAACTCTCAAGTAGTGCTGAGCGATTTAACTGACATTTCGTAAATTTTTTAGGTTATTAAACAACTAATTGATCAACGTCGGTACAATTTCTTATATTCCATTTAGTATTTTTTTTTGTGAGCCCAACACACCGTTTCTCTAGAGCTCCAGAGTGGTGCAGCGGTCTAAGGCACTGCATCTCAGCGGTCTAAGGCACTGCATCTCAGCGGTCTAAGGCACTGCGTCTCAGTGGTCTAAGGCCCTGCGTCTCAGCGGTCTAAGGCCCTGCGTCTCAGCGGTCTAAGGCACTGCGTCTCAGCGGTCTAAGGCACTGCATCTCAGCGGTCTAAGGCACTGCATCTCAGTGGTCTAAGGCACTGCATCTCAGCGGTCTTAAGGCACTGCATCTCAGCGGTCTTAAGGCACTGCATCTCAGCGGTCTAAGGCATTGCATCTCAGCGGTCTAAGGCATTGCATCTCAGCGGTCTAAGGCACTGCATCTCAGTGGTCTTAAGGCACTGCATCTCAGTGGTCTAAGGCACTGCATCTCAGTGGTCTAAGGCACTGCATCTCAGCGGTCTAAGGCACTGCATCTCAGTGGTCTAAGGCACTGCATCTCAGTGGTCTTAAGGCACTGCATCTCAGTGGTCTAAGGCACTGCATCTCAGCGGTCTAAGGCACTGCATCTCAGTGGTCTTAAGGCACTGCATCTCAGTGGTCTAAGGCACTGCATCTCAGTGGTCTAAGGCACTGCATCTCAGTGGTCTAAGGCACTGCATCTCAGTGGTCTAAGGCACTGCATCTCAGTGGTCTAAGGCACTGCATCTCAGTGGTCTAAGGCACTGCATCTCAGCGGTCTAAGGCACTGCATCTCAGTGGTCTAAGGCACTGCATCTCAGTGGTCTAAGGCACTGCATCTCAGTGGTCTAAGGCACTGCATCTCAGCGGTCTAAGGCACTGCATCGCAGTGGTCTAAGGCACAGCATCGCAGTGGTCTAAGGCACTGCATCTCAGCTGTCTAAGGCACAGCATCGCAGTGGTCTAAGGCACAGCATCGCAGTGGTCTAAGGCACAGCATCGCAGTGGTTTAAGGCACTGCATCTCAGCGGTCTAAGGCACTGCATCTCAGCGGTCTAAGGCACTGCATCTCAGCGGTCTAAGACACTGCATCGCAGTGGTCTAAGGCACTGCATCTCAGTACAGACCCGCTGTATCACAACCGGCCGTGATTGGGAGTCCCACAGGGCGGCGCACAATTGGCCCAGCGTCGTCCGGGTTTGGCCGGTGTAGGCCGTCATTGTAAATAAGAATTTGTTCTTAACTGACTTGCCTAGTTAAATAAAGGTTAAATCTAAAATCTAAAAAATAAATAAATCAAAATCATTCATGGGAGAAATTAAGTCAAGAGCTATGTGGGACGCTGGGTAGAAGGGAGTTGTAGTTTTCATTGAGCAAATATTCAACCTAGTTCAGCACAGAAACGTGGTAATTAACTACATTGACCATAATCCATTGCGCCTGGTTTTTCCCGGGGTCAGGCAGAGATGGATACACTTTTACCCCTGCTACATTAGGTAAGATACCCACAGACCGCATGAGAGAGGAATGTACACAGCACAAAGAGAACGAGAGGGATAGAGATAACATTAGATGGTCTGTCTGCTACTGCCTGATTAGATGGTCTGTTTGTTTGGCCGCTACTGCCTGAGCAGAGATGAGATGATGACTTTAAGGAATTAAAAATACTAAGTAATATACGAATATTGTATTATTTCATAGTAATTTCCTTTTTTTTTTTTTTTGACGTCTACCCAATGTGGACCTGACAGAAACTATTTGAATATTCCAAAGTTTTGGCAATTGAATGTTTACCATTTTTGGCTTGGGAATTTCCATTAAAAAGCAAAAAAATAATTGTAATGTCATTATTTCATAATGCATTTTCTTATATATTTATTTGTATCGAAAACGAAATCGTAGAATATATATTTTTTTTTTATCAAACCGGAATCGACCTAGAAAAGCACTAGTCGCTCAGCACCACTCTCAAGACAAAACAACAACAGAAACTGCTGCTATTATATTGTCATAACACCGTTGTGGATTTCAGGTGGCTGGAAACTATGTGGGCATGTTCATGTTTAGTTGTACTCTGGCTAACCCAACGCATGCAGGCAGCTAAAAAAACAACAATGCCTCACACATTCATAAAGACACAGAGGCCTTTGAGACAGACTTCAGTTCGGAGGCATAGAGCCCTAACTGTTTTGCTTAGCAATTTACTCACATTGGCCTATTAACATAAAGTGGGGTGCCTGCCTGTGAACTTGGCCAGCTGGGGGACTCCTTCAAAACATAGCAGTACCAAAGTGCATTTCAAGGTGCACTTCCTGTGGTAGGCCCAGGGCACGGGGGGGGGGGGGGGGGTTTAACTTTACAGTACAGTATAAGACTGTATTATTTAACCATTGAGGTCTGGAGGAGAGGAGGTGACGGGGAGTTGTGATTGTAGCTTTGTGGAGGTCTCTGTTAAGACCAACTCCAGGGAGGTCTTAACCAACACCAGAGGGGTCGAGAAGAAGAGAAGTTAGTGGGATACGGTCTACCCCCTTCCATACCCCTAGGCACCCCCCAGCTCCCCCACAAGCCCCAGTTAGAGAGGCAAACCATGGGGTTGATGGTTGGCAGCTGTGCCTGGTGGGCTGGAGGATGGAGATCTGTAGGTGGCCCACCGCTCTACAGGACAAGAACAGGAGGGGAGGCTTTGCGGTTCAAAGGCTTACAGGGGGGAAGGAGAGTGTTGTATCCTCCGACTTTATAGGCCGATTATAATGTATTTAATGGTTCTAATCTGGCAGCTTTCCTGGATGCAAACAGAGAGGATCAAATGAGGTGTTGTAATACATAGTAAATCATTGATACACAGCATCCCAGACATAGTAAATCATTGATACACAGCACCCCAGACACAGTAAAGCATTGATACACAGCACCCCAGACACAGTAAAGCATTGATACACAGCACCCCAGACACAGTAAAGCATTGATACACAGCACCCCAGACACAGTAAAGCATTGATACACAGCACCCCAGACACAGTAAAGCATTGATACACAGCACCCCAGACACAGTAAAGCATTGATACACAGCACCCCAGACACAGTAAATCATTGATACGCAGCACCCCAGACACAGTAAAACATTGATACACAGCACCCCAGACACAGTAAATCATTGATACGCAGCACCCCAGACACAGTAAAGCATTGATACACAGCACCCCAGACACAGTAAAGCATTGATACACAGCACCCCAGACACAGTAAAGCATTGATACACAGCACCCCAGACACAGTAAAGCATTGATACACAGCACCCCAGACACAGTAAATCATTGATACACAGCACCCCAGACACAGTAAATCATTGATACGCAGCACCCCAGACACAGTAAAGCATTGATACACAGCACCCCAGACACAGTAAAGCATTGATACACAGCACCCCAGACACAGTAAAGCATTGATACACAGCACCCCAGACACAGTAAATCATTGATACACAGCACCCCAGACACAGTAAAACATTGATACACAGCACCCCAGACACAGTAAATCATTGATACGCAGCACCCCAGACACAGTAAAGCATTGATACACAGCACCCCAGACACAGTAAAGCATTGATACACAGCACCCCAGACACAGTAAAGCATTGATACACAGCACCCCAGACACAGTAAATCATTGATACACAGCACCCCAGACACAGTAAATCATTGATACACAGCATCCCAGACACAGTAAATCATTGATACACGGCATCCCAGACACAGTAAATCATTGATACACGGCACCCCAGACACAGTAAATCATTGATACACAGCATCCCAGACACAGTAAATCATTGATACACAGCACCCCAGACACAGTAAATCATTGATACACAGCACCCCAGACACAGTAAATCATTGATACACAGCACCCCAGACACAGTAAATCATTGATACACAGCACCCCAGACACAGTAAATCATTGATACTCGGCACCCCAGACACAGTAAAGCATTGATACACAGCACCCCAGACACAGTAAAACATTGATACACAGCACCCCAGACACAGTAAATCATTGATACGCAGCACCCCAGACACAGTAAAGCATTGATACACAGCACCCCAGACACAGTAAAGCATTGATACACAGCACCCCAGACACAGTAAATCATTGATACACAGCATCCCAGACACAGTACATCATTGATACACAGCACCCCAGATAACAGTAAATCATTGATACACAGCACCCCAGACACAGTAAATCATTGATACACAGCACCCCAGAAAACAGTCAATCATTGATACACAGCACCCCAGACACAGTAAATCATTGATACACAGCACCCCAGACACAGTAAATCATTGATACACGGCATCCCAGACACAGTAAATCATTGATACACGGCATCCCAGACACAGTAAATCATTGATACACAGCACCCCAGACACAGTAAATCATTGATACACAGCATCCCAGACACAGTAAATAATTGATACACAGCACCCCAGACACAGTAAATCATTGATACACAGCATCCCAGACACAGTAAATCATTGATACACAGCACCCCAGACACAGTAAATCATTGATACACAGCACCCCAGACACAGTAAATCATTGATACTCGGCACCCCAGACACAGTAAATCATTGATACACAGCATCCCAGACACAGTAAATCATTGATACACAGCACCCCAGACACAGTAAATCATTGATACACAGCATCCCAGACACAGTAAATCATTGATACACGGCATCCCAGACACAGTAAATCATTGATACACAGCACCCCAGACACAGTAAATCATTGATACACAGCACCCCAGACACAGTAAATCATTGATACACAGCACCCCAGACACAGTAAATCATTGATACACAGCACCCCAGACACAGTAAATCATTGATACTCGGCACCCCAGACACAGTAAAGCATTGATACACAGCATCCCAGACACAGTAAATCATTGATACACAGCATCCCAGACACAGTAAATCATTGATACACAGCACCCCAGACACAGTAAATCATTGATACACAGCACCCCAGACACAGTAAATCATTGATACACAGCACCCCAGAAAACAGTAAATCATTGATACACAGCACCCCAGACACAGTAAATCATTGATACACAGCACCCCAGACACAGTAAATCATTGATACACAGCACCCCAGACACAGTAAATCATTGATACACAGCATCCCAGACACAGTAAATCATTGATACTCGGCACCCCAGACACAGTAAATCATTGATACACAGCATCCCAGACACAGTAAATCATTGATACTCGGCACCCCAGACACAGTAAATCATTGATACACAGCACCCCAGACACAGTAAATCATTGATACACAGCACCCCAGACACAGTAAATCATTGATACACAGCACCCCAGACACAGTAAAGCATTGATACACAGCACCCCAGACACAGTAAAGCATTGATACACAGCACCCCAGACACAGTAAAGCATTGATACACAGCACCCCAGACATTGTTAGTGAATTACATTTTGTCCTCCACATAATGACCTCAGCTGATGTGTCTTCCCAGTTCCATCCCATTGGAGAGGAGAGTCCTGACCATGCTGCAATGGCTTCACCTGCCAGACGGAGAGAGGTAAATCAGCTGTTGCCATCTGCAGTGATATATCAGCAGTAAATCCCATTCTTTACATGAATGCAATATATCCGTTCTATGCTTAGCAATCTCCATCTGACTTTGTAAGTAAGTAAGTAAGTTGTGACTTTGCTCCCATATCCTAGCCCTGTGTTGAGACCTGGGGGCAGTCTAGTACACAAGGCCAATCTAAGCTTCCCTTCCACCTGTTTTGTTTCAGGCCATATGTGTATGCCATGCACTCTGAACAGCCGGATACGTTTGGCCACAAGCTGGGGCCCATGAGCACTGAGGTGAGCTGGGGCTGGGTCTGGGTCTGGGTCTGGGTCTGGGGCTGAGACTGGGTCTGGGGGAGAGACGGTTGTGGTTGTGGTCCAGACTACCGGGACCTGAGCATGTGTTAAGCAGCGCTCACTACAGCAGGACTCACTACAGCAGCACTCACTACAGCAGCGCTCACTACAGCAGCACTCACTACAGCAGCGCTCACTACAGCAGCACTCACTACAGCAGCGCTCACTACATCTGCGCTCACTACAGCAGCGCTCACTACAGCAGCGCTCACTACAGCAGCGCTCACTACAGCAGCACTCACTACAGCAGGACTCACTACAGCAGGACTCACTACAGCAGGGCTCACTACAGCAGCACTCACTACAGCGGCGCTCACTACAGCAGCACTCACTACAGCAGCGCTCACTACAGCAGCACTCACTACAGCAGCACTCACTACAGCAGGACTCACTACAGCAGCACTCACTACAGCAGCGCTCACTACATCAGCGCTCACTACAGCAGCGCTCACTACAGCAGCACTCACTACAGATGTAGCTAGTTACATACAGAACACTGTAGCACAAACACTGTCATTCTGTTTCACCTGTCCAGCCCTAGGACAGCCCCAAACTAACCCAGGCATGTACATGCATGACCAGTACAGGGTGGAATTGATGAAGCATTTTCTAGAGATTGTGATTGTGTTCTGTTAATTGTCTAATAATGATTAGGTATTTTGATGATCCGTACAGGGATCAATACTTCTACGATATTCCCTGATCGTTGTGATTGCTATGTGAATATTGATCAGTGTATATTCTGTGCTGCAGCTGAACAACCCTCTGAAGGAGATTGATAAGATCGTTGGTCAGCTGATGGACGGCCTGAAACAGATGAAACTCCACCGATGTGTCAACATCATCATGGTGGGAGATCACGGTACTGCTGCACAACCGCCGTGCACCTTCTCAACACACACCAACTCTACCTACTCAACACACCAACACTACCTACTCTATACACACCAACACTACCTACTCTATACACACCAACTCTACCTACTCTATACACACCAACTCAACCTACTCTATACACACCATCTCTACCTACTCTATACACACCAACTCTACCTACTCTATACACACCAACTCTACCTACTCTATACACACCAACTCTACCTACTCTATACACACCAACTCTACCTACTCTATACACACCAACTCTACCTACTCTATACACACCAACTCTACCTACTCTATACACACCAACTCTACCTACTCTATACACACCAACTCTACCTACTCTATACACCAACTCTACCTACTCTATACACACCAACTCTACCTACTCTATACACCAACTCTACCTACTCTATACACACCAACTCTACCTACTCTATACACACCTACTCTACCTACTCTATACACACCAACTCTACCTACTCTATACACACCAACTCTACCTACTCTATACACACCAACTCTACCTTCTCTATACACACCAACTCTACCTACTCTATACACACCAACTCTACCTACTCTATACACACCAACTCTACCTACTCTATACACACCTACTCTACCTACTCAACACACCAACTCTACCTACTCTATACACACCAACTCTACCTACTCTATACACACCAACTCTACCTACTCTATACACACCAACTCTACCTACTCTATACACACCTACTCTACCTACTCTATACACACCAACTCTACCTTCTCTATACACACCAACTCTACCTACTCTATACACACCAACTCTACCTGCTCTATACACACCAACTCTACCTACTCTATACACACCTACTCTACCTACTCAACACACCAACTCTACCTACTCTATACACACACCAACTCTACCTACTCTATACACACCAACTCTACCTACTCTATACACACCAACTCTACCTACTCTATACACACCAACTCTACCTACTCTATACACACCAACTCTACCTACTCAATACACACCAACTCTACCTACTCTATACACACCTACTCTACCTACTCTATACACACCAACTCTACCTACTCTATACACACCAACTCTACCTACTCTATACACACCAACTCTACCTTCTCAACACACCAACTCTATCTACTCTATACACACCAACCCTACCTACTCTATACACACCAACTCTACCTACTCTATACACACCAACTCTACCTACTCTATACACACCAACTCTACCTACTCTATACACACCAACACTACCTACTCTACACACACCAACTCTACCTACTCTATACACACCAACTCTACCTACTCTATACACACCAACACTACCTACTCTACACACACCAACTCTACCTACTCTATATACACCAACTCTACCTACTCTATACACACCAACACTACCTACTCTACACACACCAACTCTACCTACTCTATACACACCAACTCTACCTACTCTATACACACCAACACTACCTACTCTACACACACCAACTCTACCTACTCTATACACACCAACTCTACCTACTCTATACACACCAACTCTACCTACTCTATACACACCAACTCTACCTACTCTATACACACCAACTCTACCTACTCTATACACACCAACTCTACCTACTCTATACACACCAACTCTACCTACTCTATACACACCAACTCTACCTACTCTATACACACCAACTCTACCTACTCTATACACACCAACTCTACCTACTCTATACACACCAACTCTACCTACTCTATACACACCAACTCTACCTACTCTATACACACCAACTCTACCTACTCTATACACACCAACTCTACCTACTCTATACACACCAACACTACCTACTCTATACACACCAACTCTACCTACTCTATACACACCAACTCTACCTACTCTATACACACCAACTCTACCTACTCTATACACCAACTCTACCTACTCTATACACACCAACTCTACCTACTCTATACACACCAACTCTACCTACTCTATACACACCAACTCTACCTACTCTATACACACCAACACTACCTACTCTATACACACCAACTCTACCTACTCAACACACACCAACTCTACCTCCTCTATACACACCAACTCTACCTACTCTATACACACCAACTCTACCTACTCTATACACACCAACTCTACCTACTCAATACACACCAACTCTACCTACTCTATACACACCAACTCTACCTACTCTATACACACCAACTCTACCTACTCAACACACACCAACTCTACCTCCTCTATACACACCAACTCTACCTACTCTATACACACCAACTCTACCTACTCTATACACACCAACTCTACCTACTCAACACACACCAACTTTACCTCCTCTATACACACCAACTCTACCTACTCTATACACACCAACTCTACCTACTCTATACACACCAACTCTACCTACTCTATACACACCAACTCTACCTACTCTATACACACCAACTCTACCTACTCTATACACACCAACACTACCTAATCTATACACACCAACTCTACCTACTCTATACACACCAACTCTACCTACTCTATACACACCAACTCTACCTACTCTATACACACCAACTCTACCTACTCAACACACCAACTCTACCTACTCTATACACACCAACTCTACCTACTCAACACACCAACTCTACCTACTCTATACACACCAACTCTACCTACTCAACACACCAACTCTACCTACTCAACACACCAACTCTACCTACTCTATACACACCAACTCTACCTACTCAACACACCAACTCTACCTACTCTATACACACCAACTCTACCTACTCAACACACCAACTCTACCTACTCTATACACACCAACTCTACCTACTCTATGCACACCAACTCTACCTACTCTATACACACCAACTCTACCTACTCAACACACCAACTCTACCTACTCAACACACCAACTCTACCTACTCTATACACACCAACTCTACCTACTCTATACACACCAACTCTACCTACTCTATACACACCAACTCTACCTACTCTATACACACCAACTCTACCTACTCAACACACCAACTCTACCTACTCTATACACACCAACTCTACCTACTCTATGCACACCAACTCTACCTACTCTATACACACCAACTCTACCTCCTCTATACACACCAACTCTACCTACTCTATACACACCAACTCTACCTACTCTATACACACCAACTCTACCTACTCAATACACACCAACTCTACCTACTCTATACACACCAACTCTACCTACTCTATACACACCAACTCTACCTACTCAACACACACCAACTCTACCTCCTCTATACACACCAACTCTACCTACTCTATACACACCAACTCTACCTACTCTATACACACCAACACTACCTAATCTATACACACCAACTCTACCTACTCTATACACACCAACTCTACCTACTCTATACACACCAACTCTACCTACTCAACACACCAACTCTACCTACTCTATACACACCAACTCTACCTACTCAACACACCAACTCTACCTACTCTATACACACCAACTCTACCTACTCAACACACCAACTCTACCTACTCAACACACCAACTCTACCTACTCTATACACACCAACTCTACCTACTCAACACACCAACTCTACCTACTCTATACACACCAACTCTACCTACTCAACACACCAACTCTACCTACTCTATACACACCAACTCTACCTACTCTATACACACCAACTCTACCTACTCTATACACACCAACTCTACCTACTCTATACACACCAACTCTACCTACTCAACACACCAACTCTACCTACTCTATACACACCAACTCTACCTACTCAACACACACCAACTCTACCTACTCTATACACACCAACTCTACCTACTCTATACACACCAACTCTACCTACTCTATACACACCAACTCTACCTACTCTATACACACCAACACTACCTAATCTATACACACCAACTCTACCTACTCTATACACACCAACTCTACATACTCTATACACACCAACTCTACCTACTCTATACACACCAACTCTACCTACTCAACACACCAACTCTACCTACTCTATACACACCAACTCTACCTACTCAACACACCAACTCTACCTACTCTATACACACCAACTCTACCTACTCAACACACCAACTCTACCTACTCAACACACCAACTCTACCTACTCAACACACCAACTCTACCTACTCTATACACACCAACTCTACCTACTCAACACACCAACTCTACCTACTCTATACACACCAACTCTACCTACTCTATACACACCAACACTACCTACTCTATACACACCAACTCTACCTACTCTATACACACCAAACTCTACCTACTCTATACACACCAACTCTACCTACTCTATACACACCAACTCTATCTACTCTATACACACCAACTCTACCTACTCTATACACACCAACTCTACCTACTCTATACACACCAACTCTACCTACTCTATACACACCAACTCTACCTACTCTATACACACCAACTCTACCTTCTCAACACACCAACACTACCTACTCTATACACACCAACTCTACCTACTCTATACACACCAACTCTACCTACTCTATACACACCAACTCTACCTACTCTATACACACCAACTCTACCTACTCTATACACACCAACACTACCTACTCTATACACACCAACTCTACCTACTCTATACACACCAACTCTACCTACTCTATACACACCAACTCTACCTACTCTATACACACCAACTCTACCTACTCAACACACCAACTCTACCTACTCTATACACACCAACTCTACCTACTCAACACACCAACTCTACCTACTCAACACACCAACTCTACCTACTCAACACACCAACTCTACCTACTCTATACACACCAACTCTACCTACTCAACACACCAACTCTACCTACTCTATACACACCAACTCTACCTACTCTATACACACCAACTCTACCTACTCAACACACCAACTCTACCTACTCTATACACACCAACTCTACCTACTCAACACACACCAACTCTACCTACTCTATACACACCAACTCTACCTTCTCTATACACACCAACTCTACCTACTCTATACACACCAACTCTACCTACTCTATACACACCAACTCTACCTACTCTATACACACCAACTCTACCTACTCTATACACACCAACTCTACCTTCTCAACACACCAACACTACCTACTCTATACACACCAACTCTACCTACTCTATACACACCAACTCTACCTACTCTATACACACCAACTCTACCTACTCTATACACACCAACTCTACCTACTCTATACACACCAACACTACCTACTCTATACACACCAACTCTACCTACTCTATACACACCAACTCTACCTACTCTATACACACCAACTCTACCTACTCTATACACACCAACTCTACCTACTCTATACACACCAACTCTACCTACTCTATACACACCAACTCTACCTACTCTATACACACCAACTCTACCTACTCTATACACACCAACTCTACCTACTCTATACACACCAACTCTACCTACTCTATACACACCAACTCTACCTACTCTATACACACCAACTCTACCTACTCTATACACACCAACTCTACCTACTCTATACACACCAACTCTACCTACTCTATACACACCAACTCTACCTACTCTATACACACCAACTCTACCTACTCTATACACACCAACTCTACCTACTCTATACACACCAACTCTACCTACTCTATACACACCAACACTACCTACTCTATACACACCAACACTACCTACTCTACACACACCAACTCTACCTACTCTATACACACCAACTCTACCTACTCTATACACACCAACTCTACCTACTCTATACACACCAACTCTACCTACTCTATACACACCAACTCTACCTACTCAACACACCAACTCTACCTACTCTATACACACCAACTCTACCTACTCTATACACACCAACTCTACCTACTCTATACACACCAACTCTACCTACTCTATACACACCAACTCTACCTACTCTATACACACCAACTCTACCTACTCTACACACACCAACTCTACCTACTCTACACACACCAACTCTACCTACTCAATACACACCAACTCTACCTTCTCAATACACACCATAACTATGCCTCCTCAATACACACCATAACTATGCCTCCTCAATACACACCATAACTATGCCTCCTCTATACACACCATAACTATGCCTCCTCTATACACACCATAACTATGCCTCCTCTATACACACCATAACTATGCCTCCTCAATACACACCATAACTATGCCTCCTCAATACACACCATAACTATGCCTCCTCTATACACACCATAACTATGCCTCCTCTATACACACCATAACTATGCCTCCTCTATACACACCATAACTATGCCTCCTCTATACACACCATAACTATGCCTCCTCAATACACACCATAACTATGCCTCCTCAATACACACCATAACTATGCCTCCTCAATACACACCATAACTATGCCTCCTCAATACACACCATAACTATGCCTCCTCTATACACACCATAACTCTACCTACTCTATACACACCAACACTACCTACTCTATACACACCAACTCTACCTACTCTATACACACCATAACTATGCCTCCTCTATACACACCATAACTATGCCTCCTCTATACACACCATAACTATGCCTCCTCTATACACACCATAACTATGCCTCCTCTATACACACCATAACTATGCCTCCTCAATACACACCATAACTATGCCTCCTCTATACACACCATAACTCTACCTACTCTATACACACCAACACTACCTACTCTATACACACCAACTCTACCTACTCTATACACACCATAACTATGCCTCCTCTATACACACCATAACTATGCCTCCTCTATACACACCATAACTATGCCTCCTCTATACACACCATAACTATGCCTCCTCTATACACACCATAACTATGCCTCCTCAATACACACCATAACTATGCCTCCTCAATACACACCATAACTATGCCTCCTCTATACACACCATAACTATGCCTCCTCTATACACACCATAACTATGCCTCCTCAATACACACCATAACTATGCCTCCTCAATACACACCATAACTATGCCTCCTCTATACACACCATAACTATGCCTCCTCTATACACACCATAACTATGCCTCCTCTATACACACCATAACTATGCCTCCTCTATACACACCATAACTATGCCTCCTCTATACACACCAACACTACCTCCTCTATACACACCATAACTCTACCTACTCTATACACACCAACACTACCTACTCTATACACACCAACTCTACCTACTCTATACACACCATAACTATGCCTCCTCTATACACACCATAACTATGCCTCCTCTATACACACCATAACTATGCCTCCTCTATACACACCATAACTATGCCTCCTCTATACACACCATAACTATGCCTCCTCTATACACACCATAACTATGCCTCCTCTATACACACCATAACTATGCCTCCTCAATACACACCATAACTATGCCTCCTCAATACACACCATAACTATGCCTCCTCAATACACACCATAACTATGCCTCCTCAATACACACCATAACTATGCCTCCTCAATACACACCATAACTATGCCTCCTCAATACACACCATAACTATGCCTCCTCAATACACACCATAACTATGCCTCCTCAATACACACCATAACTATGCCTCCTCAATACACACCATAACTATGCCTCCTCTATACACACCATAACTATGCCTCCTCAATACACACCATAACTATGCCTCCTCAATACACACCATAACTATGCCTCCTCAATACACACCATAACTATGCCTCCTCTATACACACCATAACTATGCCTCCTCTATACACACCATAACTATGCCTCCTCAATACACACCATAACTATGCCTCCTCTATACACACCATAACTCTACCTACTCTATACACACCAACTCTACCTACTCTATACACACCAACACTACCTACTCTATACACACCAACTCTACCTACTCTATACACACCAACTCTACCTACTCTACACACACCAACTCTACCTACTCTATACACACCATAACTATGCCTCCTCAATACACACCATAACTATGCCTCCTCCATACACACCAACTCTACCAGCTGTGTTTTTTAATCAATACTACTCAACCTTTCCCCAATATGAAACCTGTTCTAACTCTGTGTTTCGGAGGGTTGGGATAATGTAGAAGCCTGGTGTAGAGGGCATCCTGCAGGAGCTGCAGGTCCTGACGGAGATCATCGCGGCCCGGTCGGCCTTGTTCATGCAGCTGTTGGGAGCGGGCAGTCAGTCAGACAGACAGCTTTAGGATGAAAATATTTTTTGTTGTCCCACAGCTGATTTGGAAATGGTTTTCTTTCTGCTTTGCTTTGGCTGACAAGTGAGCTGTGTTTGTCACATACGCCTAGAATAACATTGCAGGACTGCGGTTGGGTTCGGGACCAGTTCTTGCGTTAGCGGGTTGGGGGTCGGACAGAAAGCCAGCGGGTGTGGGCACGTGTGATATATAAAATGCTATGGGCGGGAGAGGGATAAATAGATCAATCCTCTGCTGACCTCTAGACCAGGGGTGTCAAACTCATTCCATGGAGGGCCGAGTGTTTTTTCCTTTCAATTAAAGACCTAGACAACCAGGTGAGGGGAGTTCTTTACTAATTAGTGACCTCAATTCATCAATCAAGTACAAGGCAGGACCGAAAAACCCTCAGACACTCGGTCCTCCACGGAATGAGTTTGACACGTGCTCTAGACAACGTCCATTTCTTTCTGACTATGGACAATCAAGTCACCTTCTTCTTCTTCTTCGTTCTGGAGTGATTTAAAGTCTGTTCTGAACATGTGTTCCTCAGGTATGGAGGAGGCTCACTGTGACAGGACAGAGTTCCTCAGCTCATACATGCCGTCCACTGTTGATGACATCATCCTGATCCCCGGCTCCCTGGGCAGGATCCGCTCCAGGTACCCCAACAACCCCAAATGTGAGCGTTGGTTTGTTTGTTTGAATGGTGTATTGATTGATTGATTGATAGATTGATTGACTGACCATTTAAAAACACAATACTGTTTTGAAGAACACGCATTAATAAAATCATTGAGGATTACCCAACTAACCAACTACAAATTCCCAACTAAATTCAGAGTCCTATTTCCATTGTGGTCCTCATAGGCTGCATTTAGACAGGCAGACCAATTCCTCCAGTTACTGGAAAGTCTGCAGTGAAAGACAGAGTACTGTATCTCAGTGACCCTGGCCTGATCCTTGGACTGGGTCACATGGCCAGGTCAGGCAAGGCAACAATAACATAACTTTACCGTGTATCTTTCTGCTCTGAAGAGCACGCCTCCTCCCCAGACTAGGTTGATGTGTCCCTACTGATCCAGTTATAAACTCCGTCCTCAGTACAGTCGAACGAGGCACATTTCCTAACAGTCGACAGTAAATTAGAACACTTTGTCTTTTTTCAGATGATGCAAAATCGGTTGTTGCAAATCTTACGGTGAGTATTATACACATTGTATTTCCATGCACATTGTCTTCTCTAAGTCATTGTTCTGACCAATATTCATATCTGTGTTGTCGTGTCAGAAGGTTAAGGTGAAAAATCCTGAATGATAGTTGATGAAATAGTGGTGACAGAGTTCTACTACTGAGCACCTGGAATCATGTTCTTCTGCTCCCTCAGTGTAAAAAAACGGACCAGCACTTCAAGCCCTATCTGAAGCAGCATCTCCCCAAGCGCCTTCACTACACCAACAACAGGAGAATAGAGGATATCCATCTGTTAGTGGAGAGAAAGTGGCACATCGCAAGGTTATACCCCTCTCTCTCTCTCTCTCTCTCTCCCTCTCCTCTCTCTCCCTCTCTCCTCTCTCTCTCTCTCTCTCTCTCTCCCTCTCTCTCCTCTCCTCTCCTCTCCTCTTCTCTCCCTCTCTCTCTCTGTCCTATTGGCGGTGTCCTATTGGCGGTGTCCTATTGGCGGTGTCCTATTGGGGTGTCCTATTGGCGGTGTTCTATTGGTGTGTCCTATTGGTGGTGTCCTATTGGCGGTGTCCTATTGGTGTGTCCTATTGGCGGTGTCCTATTGGCGGTGTCCTATTGGCGGTGTCCTATTGGTGTGTCCTATTGGCGGTGTCCTATTGGCGGTGTCCTATTGGCGGTGTCCTATTGGGGTGTCCTATTGGTGGTGTCCTATTGGTGGTGTCCTATTGGTGGTGTCCTATTGGCGGTGTCCTATTGGCGGTGTCCTATTGGTGGTGTCCTATTGGCGGTGTCCTATTGGCGGTGTCCTATTGGTGGTGTCCTATTGGTGGTGTCCTATTGGTGGTGTCCTATTGGCGGTGTCCTATTGGCGGTGTCCTATTGGTGGTGTCCTATTGGTGGTGTCCTATTGGCGGTGTCCTATTGGTGGTGTCCTATTGGTGGTGTCCTATTGGCGGTGTCCTATTGGCGGTGTCCTATTGGTGGTGTCCTATTGGCGGTGTCCTATTGGCGGTGTCCTATTGGTGGTGTCCTATTGGCGGTGTCCTATTGGCGGTGTCCTATTGGTGGTGTCCTATTGGCGGTGTCCTATTGGCGGTGTCCTATACCTGGACAGACTCTGTATGTTTGTCATCATCAGTCCCAGTGTTGGTCAGACCCAGTGGAAGGTTCTCACTCCTAGTGTAAACCCATGAGGTAATGTCTGTCTGTCTGTCTGTCTGTCTGTCTGTCTGTCTGTCTGTCGCGGACAACAACTGAAAACAAATCAATGGTTGAAAGACGGAGAGGGACGGAGAGGAGAGGGATGGTTAAGAATAAGCCTGCTCCATGGGGATGTCACCCTCTTTGAGTTGGCACGCCACAGAGCTAAATGAAAGAGCTCTTTGAGATCCCTCCTCCTGCCTGCTAAGATATAGACTCGTTTAATCGCTGGCACCATGAGTTGTGAACTTAATGCTTTCTGAGTGAGACATTCCTACCCTCCTGCAGCTTTGCAGCTAGCTAGCAGAGTAAAACAGTCTTTTAAATTAAATACCCAAATGAAGTGCAATATTTGTTAGCCGTTTTCCCTGCCGTTGGTGATTTTCCCTTACACAGACACCACTGACTGTAGTGCTTAATGCACGCTTAATAAAAAAGTGTCTGTATTTTCAATTACAGGGCTTTTGAGGGGAATGTGGTGGTGTGGGGTTGGCCTTTGGCCGAACTGAATCCTTTAACTTGGGTCTATAAGGATTTCAGTGTGTTACTGTGTGATGTAGGGCTGTATCTGTGTGGTCTGGTTGTAATCAAATCAATGTTATGAAAATCAGACACAATTTCCTTGAATGTTTATCTAGGCTGCACATTGTCTTCATCCTCGGTGAGGAAATGTAGATAGTTCAAATTATTTAAACCTTCAACTGTCTGATGTTGTAAAAGTTCTTTTTTGCATCATGGTTGCTTGTCTTCATGTAACTTCAAAGCCTTTTTTTTTTTTTTATGAATGCATAACGCTGTCTGTCACAGGAAGTATCCAGAAGGAGGAAAGAGGCACCCTGGGAAATGTGGTTTTGCAGGAGATCACGGTTATGACAACAAGATAAACAGCATGCAGGTATGCTAGTTTTATCCTCATCTTGATTTATCAACAAGTGATTTATAACAATTAATTATTAATCATGAACTTATCCTGTTCTTGTTCTTTAGACAATTTTCTTGGGATATGGACCTATGTTTAAATTCAAGACCAAAGTGCCAGTTTTTGAAAACATTGAACTTTACAATGTCATGTGTGGTAAGGCATCTTTTCCATGTATACTTTTTTTTACTTGAGGGAGGCACAGCATTCGTCACCCCATACTCAGACGTTATGGACAGTGAAGTTGCATTGAATTGACTTGAGATCTTTACTGTAGTCGTACAATGTGATATGATACGATAAAATACTTTATTGTCCGTTTTCATGGAACAGATCTGCTTGGCCTGAAGCCTGCCCCTAACAACGGGACTCATGGCAGTCTGAACCACCTGTTGAAAAGCCCGGTCCACAAACCCACAATGCCAGAGGAGGTGTCTAGACCCACTCCCTCAGGTCCCATCATTACTCTGACCGATGACTTAGGCTGCAGCTGTGATGACAAGGTCAGCTACAGAACACCACAGCTCTTATAGCCATAGAGATAGATACTGTATCACTATAGAGATAGATACTGTATCACTGTAGAGATAGATACTGTATCACTGTAGAGATAGATACTGTATCACTGTAGAGATAGATACTGTATCACTGTAGAGATAGATACTGTATCACTGTAGAGATAGATACTGTATCACTGTAGAGATAGATACTGTATCACTGTAGTTATATACTGTATCACTGTAGAGATAGATACTGTATCACTATAGTTATATACTGTATCACTGTAGAGATAGATACTGTATCACTGTAGAGATAGATACTGTATCACTGTAGAGATAGATACTGTATCACTGTAGAGATAGATACTGTATCACTGTAGAGATAGATACTGTATCACTGTAGAGATAGATACTGTATCACTATAGTTATATACTGTATCACTGTAGAGATAGATACTGTATCACTGTAGAGATAGATACTGTATCACTGTAGAGATAGTTACTGTATCACTATAGAGATAGATACTGTATCACAATAGAGATAGATACTGTATCACTGTAGATATAGATACTGTATCACTGTAGAGATAGATAATGTAGATATTGTATGTATCTCTATTGCTCTCACCACAGAACTAGAATGAGAATGTATTTATATGGCTTTCACAGCCGTAGACCGACGGATATTGAGGCTTTTGATTTTATATCAACTTGATACAGTGGGGGGAAAAAGTATTTAGTCAGCCACCAATTGTGCAAGTTCTCCCACTTAAAAAGATGAGAGAGGCCTGTAATTTTCATCATAGGTACACGTCAACTATGACAGACAAATTGGGGAAAGAAAAATCCAGAAAATCACATTGTAGGATTTTTAATGAATTTATTTGCAATTATGGTGGAAAATAATTATTTGGTCACCTACAAACAAGCAAGATTTCTGGCTCTCACAGACCTGTAACTTCTTCTTTAAGAGGCTCCTCTGTCCTCCACTCATTACCTGTATTAATGGCACCTGTTTGAACTTGTTATCAGTATAAAAGACACCTGTCCACAACCTCAAACAGTCACACTCCAAACTCCACTATGGCCAAGACCAAAGAGCTGTCAAAGGACACCAGAAACAAAATTGTAGACCTGCACCAGGCTGGGAAGACTGAATCTGCAATAGGTAAGCAGCTTGGTTTGAAGAAATCAACTGTGGGAGCAATTATTAGGAAATGGAAGACATACAAGACCACTGATAATCTCCCTCGATCTGGGGCTCCACGCAAGATCTCACCCCGTGGGGTCAAAATGATCACAAGAACGGTGAGCAAAAATCCCAGAACCACACGGGGGGACCTAGTGAATGACCTGCAGAGAGCTGGGATCAAAGTAACAAAGCCTATCATCAGTAACACACTACGCCGCCAGGGACTCAAATCCTGCAGTGCCAGATGTGTCCCCCTGCTTAAGCCAGTACATGTCCAGGCCTGTCTGAAGTTTGCTAGAGTGCATTTGGATGATCCAGAAGAGGATTGGGAGAATGTCATATGGTCAGATGAAACCAAAATAGAACTTTTTGGTAAAAACTCAACTTATCGTGTTTGGAGGACAAAGAATGCTGAGTTGCATACAAAGAACACCATACCTACTGTGAAGCATGGGGGTGGAAACATCATGCTTTGGGGCTGTTTTTCTGCAAAGGGACCAGGACGTCTGATCCATGTAAAGGAGCAACGAAGGAGTGGCTTCGTAAGAAGCATTTCAAGGTCCTGGAGTGGCCTAGCCAGTCTCCAGATCTCAACCCCATAGAAAATCTTTGGAGGGAGTTGAAAGTCTGTGTTGCCCAGCGACAGCCCCAAAACATCACTGCTCTAGAGGAGATCTGCATGGAGGAATGGGCCAAAATACCAGCAACAGTGTGTGAAAACCTTGTGAAGACTTACAGAAAACGTTTGACCTGTATCATTGCCAACAAAGGGTATATAACAAAGTATTGAGAAACTTTTGTTATTGACCAAATACTTATTTTCCACCATCATTTGCAAATAAATTCATTAAAAATCCTACAATGTGATTTTCTGGATTTTTTTTTCTCATTTTGTCTGTCATAGTTGACGTGTACCTATGATGAAAATTACAGGCCTCTCTCATCTTTTTAAGTGGGAGAACTTGCACAATTGGTGGCTGACAGAGGGTAGTGCGTACGGCCCAGTACATCACTGGGGCCAAGCTTCCTGCCATCCAGGACCTCTATACCAGGCGGTGTCAGAGGAAGGCCCTCAAAATTGTCAAATACTCCAGCCACCCTAGTCATAGACTGTTCTCTCTGCTACCGCACGGCAAGCGGTACCGGAGTGCCAAGTCTAGGTCCAAAAGACTCAACAGCTTCTACCCCCAAGCCATAAGACTCCTGAACAGCTAATCATGGCTACCCGGACTATTTGCACTGCCCCCCCACCCCATCCTTTTACGCTGCTGCTACTCTGTTAATTATTTATGCATAGTCACTTTAACTCTACCCACATGTACATATTACTTCAACTACCTCAACTAGCTGGTGCCCCCGCACATTGACTCTGCACCGGTACCCCCCTGTATATATAGCCTCCCTACTGTTATTTTATTTTACTTCTGCTCTTTTTTTTCTCAACACTTTTTTTGTTGTTGTTTTATGTTTACTTTTTTGTTAAAAAGAAATGCACTGTTGGTTAAGGGCTGTAAGTAAGCATTTCACTGTAATGTCTGCACCTGTTGTATTCGGCGCGTGTGGCCCAAAAAAAATGATTTGATTTGACTAAATAATTTTTTCCCCCACTGTATATGCTTCAATAAAATAAATCAGATTGATTTCTGCATATCAAGAAATAGACTACATGTGTGTTTGACCTATGATCTGACTGATATCTGTTGCACTAGGCATTACTCCATGTTGTAATTTAATGTGTTAAACTGGTTTCTGTGTCTGGGACTGATTGTTGTCTCTAATCAATAGCTACTGCTATTCATTCTCATGCTTGTCTGGGACTGATTGTTGTCTCTAATCAATAGCTGCTGCTATTCATTCTCATGCTTGTTTGTTTGATTCCTCTTCTTCTTACTTCTGTCTGTGAAGTCGTCTTGCTTCTGCAAGGATTATAGATCTCTTGCAAGAGATTTTCACCTTCAATCTTTTGCAGTTACGTTCAAAAAATAGGGGGCAGAGAGCTTTGAAAGTCCCCCTTGTAAGAGGCTATAACCTGGAGTCACTGTGGCTCTGTTTCTTGCAGAACCAAGTGGAAGAGCTTAATCAGAGACTGAGGCAAGCTGTTGATGGTACGTCTCTCTCTGGTCCATATCGTTGGTCTTATGCCTGAGTAGTAGTAATGCTAACACCTGTGTAATAATCTGTAATTACTGCACTAACAATGTTGTTATTAACATGTTATTACATAGGGGTTGAAACGTGACCTATTTCTCATATTACTATTGAATATCATCTTCAGAGTGTTGTTACAAGCTTCTGGGGTTGTCCTCTTCTCCTCCAGACAGCAAGAACCTCCCTCATGGTCGACCTGCACTTCTGTTCCGTGCTAAATATAGCATTCTACACCACAGTGACTATATCAGTGGGTACAGTGAATCACTCTCTATGCCCCTATGGACGTCCTATACTGTCTCCAAACAGGTATGTCATACAGGACATAGCTTACAAGTTTCATACATTGTTTATGTTGATATTAGCTATATGCTATTTACTGCACACTTGAGTTTATAACTTGACTTTTGACTTGAATGCAAGGGAAAATAGCTAATTCAAGAATCCTCTCAAGATAAGCCCATGGACTGGTACATACATCGTCAATACTTTATGTTGACTACTAAGTTGAACAGTGGTCTAATTATAGTCTAGAGTAGGGCTCTCCAACCCTGTTCCTGGAGAGAAACCGTCCTGTAGGTTTTAACACCAACCCTGTTCCTGGAGAGATACCGTCCTGTAGGTTTTAAAACCAACCCTGTTCCTGGAGAGATACCGTCCTGTAGGTTTTTAACTCCAATCCTGTTCCTGGAGAGCTTACCGCCCTGTAGGTTTTCACTCAAATCCAATCAAATCAAATTTGATTTGTCACATGCGCAGAATACAACAGGTGTAGACCTTACCGTGAAATGCTTACTTACAAGCCCTTAACCAACAATGACGTTTTAAGAAAAATAAGTGTTAAGAGAAAATATATTTTTTTAAAGTATGATGATGATAATAATAATAATAATAATAATAATAATAATAATAATAACAGTAGTGAGGCGATATACAGGGGGTACCGGTACTGAGTCAATGTGGGGGGGCACCGGTTAGTCGAGGTCATTGAGGTAATATGTACAGCGCATTCGGAAAGTATTCAGACCCCTTGACTTTTTCCACATTTTGTTACATTACAGCCTTATTCTAAAATTGATTAAATTGTTTTTTTTCCCTCATCAATCTACACACAATACCACATAATGACAAAGCAAAAACAGGTTTTTAGAAATTCTTGAACATTTCGTACAAATAAAAAACAGATATCACATTTACATAAGTATTCAGACCCTTTACTCAGTACTTTGTTGAAGCACCTTTGGCAGTGATTACAGCCTGGAGTCTTCTTGGGTTTGACGCTACAAGCTTGGCACACCTGTATTTGGGGAGTTTCTTCCATTCTTCTCTGCAGATCCTCTCAAGCTCTGTCACGTTGGATGGAGAGCTTCACTGCACAGCTATTTTCAGGTCTCTCCAGAGATATTTGATCGGGTTCAAGTCCGGGCTCTTGCTGGGCAACTCAAGGACATTCAGAGACTTGTCCCGAAGCCACTCCTGTATTGTCATGGCTGTGTGCTTAAGGTCGTTGTCCTGTTGGAAGGTGAACCTTCGCCCCAGTCTGAGGTACTGAGCACTCTGGAGCAAGTTTTCATCAAGGATCTCTCAGTACTTTGCTCTGTTAATCTTTCCCTCGATCCTGACTAGTCTTCCAGTCCCTGCCGCTGAAAAACATCCCCACAGCATGAAGCTGCCACCACCATGCTTCACCGTAGGGATAGTGCCAGGTTTCCTCCAGACGTGACGCTTGGCGTTCAGGCCAAAGAGTTCAATCTTGGTTTCATCAGACCAGATAATCTTGTTTCTCATGGTCTTGAGAGTCTTTAGGTGCCTTTTGGCAAACTCCAAGCGTGCTGTCATGTGCTGTTTACTGAGGAGTGGCTTCCGTCTGGCCACTCTACCATAAAGTGTTGCAGAGATGGTTGTCCTTCTGGAAGGTTCTCCCATCTCCACAGAGGAACTCTGGAGCTCTGTCAGAGTGACCATCGGGTTCTTGGTCACCTCCCTGACCAAGGCCCTTCTCCCCCAATTGCTCACTTTGGCCGGGCGGCCAGCTCTAGGAAGAGTCTTGGTGGTTCCAAACTTCTTCCATTTAAGAATGATGGAGGCCACTGTGTTCTTGGGGACCTTCAATGCTGCAGACATTTTTTGGTACCCTTCCCCAGATCTGTGCCTCGACACAATCCTATCTCGGAGCTCTACGGACAATTCCTTCGACCTCATGGCTTGGTTTTTGCACTGTCAACTGTGGGACCTTATTTAGACAGGTGTGAGCCTTTCCAAATCCTGTCCAATCAATTGAATTTACCATAGGTGGACTCCAATCAAGTTGTAGAAACATCTCAAGGATGATCAGTGGAAACAGGATGCACCTGAGCTCAATTTTGTGTCTCATAGCAAAGGGTCTGAATACTTAAATAAAAATAAATAAATAAATAATTGGTCATTTAGCAGACGCTCTTATCCAGAGCGACTTACAGGAGCAATTAGGGTTAAGTAAATAAGGTATGTATTTTATTTTTAATACATTTGCAAACATTTCAAAAAATCTGTTTTCGCTTTTTCATTATGGGGTATTGTGTGTAGTTTGATGAAGAACAAAATTAATTTAATCAATTTTAGAATAAGGCTGTAACGTAACAAAATGTGGAAAAGGGGAAGGATTCTGAATACTTTCTGAATGCACTGTATCTCTCCAGGAACAGGGTTGGAGTTAAAACCTACAGGGGGGTGTCTCTCCAGGAACAGGGTTAGAGTTAAAACCTACAGGAGGGTGTCTCTCCAGGAACAGGGTTGGAGTTAAAACCTACAGGAGGGTGTCTCTCCAGGAACAGGGTTGGAGTTAAAACCTACAGGAGGGTGTCTCTCCAGGAACAGGGTTGGAGAGTCCTGCTCTAGTGTATTGTCAGTGACTACAGTCTACAGTGGTCTAATGTTGACTACAGTCTACAGTGTTCTAATGTTGACTACAGTCTACAGTGGTCTAATGTTGACTACAGTCTACAGTGGTCTAACGTTGACTACAGTCTACAGTGTTCTAACGTTGACTACAGTCTACAGTGTTCTAATGTTGACTACAGTCTACAGTGTTCTAATGTTGACTACAGTCTACAGTGGTCTAATGTTGACTACAGTCTACAGTGGTCTAATGTTGACTACAGTCTACAGTGGTCTAATGTTGACTACAGTCTACAGTGTTCTAACGTTGACTACAGTCTACAGTGTTCTAATGTTGACTACAGTGGTCTAATGTTGACTACAGTCTACAGTGTTCTAATGTTGACTAGAGTGGTCTAATGTTGACCACAGTCTACAGTGGTCTAATGTTGACTACAGTGTTCTAACGTTGACTACAGTCTACAGTGTTCTAATGTTGACTACAGTCTATAGTGGTCTAATGTTGACTACAGTCTACAGTGGTCTAATGTTGACTACAGTCTACAGTGGTCTAATGTTGACTACAGTCTACAGTGGTCTAATGTTGACTACAGTCTACAGTGTTCTAATGTTGACTACAGTGGTCTAATGTTGACTACAGTCTACAGTGGTCTAATGTTGACTACAGTCTACAGTGGTCTAATGTTGACTACAGTCTACAGTGGTCTAATGTTGACTACAGTCTACAGTGGTCTAATGTTGACCACAATCTATAGTGTTCTAACGTTGACTACAGTCTACAGTGGTCTAATGTTGACTACAGTGTTCTAACGTTGACTACAGTCTACAGTGTTCTAATGTTGACTACAGTCTACAGTGGTCTAATGTTGACCACAGTCTATGGTGTTCTAACGTTGACTACAGTCTACAGTGGTCTAATGTTGACTACAGTCTACAGTGTTCTAATGTTGACTACAGTCTACAGTGGTCTAACGTTGACTACAGTGTTCTAACGTTGACTACAGTCTACAGTGTTCTAACGTTGACTACAGTCTACAGTGTTCTAATGTTGACTACAGTGTTCTAACGTTGACTACAGTCTACAGTGGTCTAACGTTGACTACAGTGTTCTAACGTTGACTACAGTCTACAGTGTTCTAACGTTGACTACAGTCTACAGTGTTCTAATGTTGACTACAGTATTCTAATGTTGACTACAGTGTTCTAATGTTGACTACAGTCTACAGTGTTCTAATGTTGACTACAGTGTTCTAACGTTGACTACAGTCTACAGTGTTCTAACGTTGACTACAGTCTACAGTGTTCTAATGTTGACTACAGTGTTCTAACGTTGACTACAGTCTACAGTGTTCTAACGTTGACTACAGTGTTCTAACGTTGACTACAGTCTACAGTGTTCTAACGTTGACTACAGTCTACAGTGTTCTAATGTTGACTACAGTATTCTAATGTTGACTACAGTGTTCTAATGTTGACTACAGTCTACAGTGTTCTAATGTTGACTACAGTGTTCTAACGTTGACTACAATCTACAGTGGTCTAACGTTGACTACAGTCTACAGTGTTCTAACGTTGATTACAGTCTACAGTGTTCTAATGTTGACTACAGTGTTCAAACGTTGACTACAGTCTACAGTGTTCTAACGTTGACTACAGTGTTCTAATGTTGACTACAGTGTTCTAACGTTGACTACAGTGTTCTAACGTTGACTACAGTGTTCAAACGTTGACTACAGTCTACAGTGTTCTAACGTTGACTACAGTGTTCTAATGTTGACTACAGTGTTCTAACGTTGACTACAGTGTTCTAACGTTGACTACAGTGTTCTAACGTTGACTACAGTGTTCAAATGTTGACTACAGTCTACAGTGTTCTAACGTTGACTACAGTGTTCTAACGTTGACTACAGTGTTCTAACGTTGACTACAATGTTCTAACGTTGACTACAGTCTACGGTGTTCTAATGTTGACTACAGTGGTCTAACGTTGACTACAGTCTACAGTGTTCTAATGTTGACTACAGTCTACAGTGTTCTAACGTTGATTACAGTGTTCTAATGTTGACTACAGTGTTCTAACGTTGACTACAGTCTACAGTGGTCTAACGTTGACTACAGTCTACAGTGTTCTAATGTTGACTACAGTCTACAGTGTTCTAACGTTGATTACAGTCTACAGTGTTCTAATGTTGACTACAGTGTTCAAACGTTGACTACAGTCTACAGTGTTCTAACGTTGACTACAGTGTTCTAACGTTGACTACAGTCTACAGTGTTCTAACGTTGACTACAGTGTTCTAACGTTGACTACAGTGTTCTAACGTTGACTACAGTGTTCTAACGTTGACTACAGTCTACAGTGTTCTAATGTTGACTACAGTATTCAAATGTTGACTACAGTGTTCTAATGTTGACTACAGTCTACAGTGTTCTAATGTTGACTACAGTGGTCTAACGTTGACTACAGTCTACAGTGTTCTAACATTGATTACAGTCTACAGTTTTCTAATGTTGACTACAGTGTTCTAACGTTGACTACAATCTACAGTGGTCTAACGTTGACTACAGTCTACAGTGTTCTAATGTTGACTACAGTCTACAGTGTTCTAACGTTGATTACAGTCTACAGTGTTCTAATGTTGACTACAGTGTTCAAACGTTGACTACAGTCTACAGTGTTCTAACGTTGACTACAGTGTTCTAACGTTGACTACAGTGTTCTAACGTTGACTACAGTGTTCTAACGTTGACTACAGTGTTCAAACGTTGACTACAGTCTACAGTGTTCTAACGTTGACTACAGTGTTCTAATGTTGACTACAGTGTTCTAACGTTGACTACAGTGTTCTAACGTTGACTACAGTGTTCTAACGTTGACTACAGTGTTCTAATGTTGACTACAGTCTACAGTGTTCTAACGTTGATTACAGTCTACAGTGTTCTAATGTTGACTACAGTGTTCAAACGTTGACTACAGTCTACAGTGTTCTAACGTTGACTACAGTGTTCTAACGTTGACTACAGTGTTCTAACGTTGACTACAGTGTTCTAACGTTGACTACAGTGTTCAAACGTTGACTACAGTCTACAGTGTTCTAACGTTGACTACAGTGTTCTAATGTTGACTACAGTGTTCTAACGTTGACTACAGTGTTCTAACGTTGACTACAGTGTTCTAACGTTGACTACAGTGTTCAAATGTTGACTACAGTCTACAGTGTTCTAACGTTGACTACAGTGTTCTAACGTTGACTACAGTCTACAGTGTTCTAACGTTGACTACAGTGTTCTAATGTTGACTACAGTGTTCTAACGTTGACTACAGTGTTCTAACGTTGACTACAGTGTTCTAACGTTGACTACAGTCTACAGTGGTCTAACGTTGTGGTTGTGTTTTCCAGGTGGAAGTAACACCTCTACCAGAGCATCTGACTAACTGTGTCAGACCTGACATCCGTATCCCTCCGGCCTTCAGCCAATCCTGCTCCAACTACAAGGCTGACAAACAGATCTCCTACGCCTTCCTCTACCCTCCACGTACGTCCTCAGTGTTATCTCCTGTCAGATCTCATATTGTTTACCAGTGGCTGGTTGCACCAGTTTGGCGTACGCCTGATTCTAACACTACATTCGGCTTAGCATTTAAAGACTAACTTTGGAACGCCCAGCTGATGCAACCGGCCCATGTACTATAGTTTACAATGTAGTAATAAGACATGAGGCAATCTAAATTGTACTGTACATTCAAGCATTGATTTTCCACCATTTCGTTTCATCTATAGAGCTGGCTCCGACCCAAGACGGCAAATTTGATGCAGTCCTCATCACTAACACCGTACCCATGTACCCAGCATTCAAAAGTAAGTCAAACTTTTTTTTAAACTACATGGCATGTCAAATGTAATCCATAGGCCACATTCATATGTCATCACCAGTGAACAGAAATCACACTGACAAGATGGCCACATTCATATGTCATCACCAGTGAACAGAAATCACACTGACAAGATGGCCACATTCATATGTCATCACCAGTGAACAGAAATCACACTGACAAGATGGCCACATTCATATGTCATCACCAGTGAACAGAAATCACACTGACAAGATGGCCACATTCATATGTCATCACCAGTGAACAGAAATCACACTGACAAGATGGCCACATTCATATGTCATCACCAGTGAACAGAAATCACACTGACAAGATGGCCACATTCATATGTCATCACCAGTGAACAGAAATCACACTGACAAGATGAATTGATGTAATTGGGTCCTGGTTTACTCCTGTTTTCACTCAGTCTAAATTGAATGTTTGAGGAAGTAATTACTTTTAACTAATGACCTGCAGACCCAACAACGAGAGAGACTTAAAAGGAAGACTGGGAGAGTGAATGTGCGTGTGAGTGTTAAAGTGTGTGTGAGAGTCAGTGTGTGTGTGTGTGTGTGTGCGTGTGTGTGTAAAGAGTCAGTGTGTATGGATAGCGTGTGGGTTGACAGTTTAGGGGTGGTCAGTTGTATGACCTCAGATGTTGAAGTGGGCCACTGTGTGTGAGGGCTGCCTCTGTACTGGAAGAATGTTTCCTCACGGTTAGGGCTGGGGATTTTTTTCTGACTGGGTAGATCACATGGTCATGGTTTCTTCATGGTTAGGGCTGGGATGTTTTCCTGACTGGGTAGATCACATGGTCATGGTTTCCTCATGGTTAGGGGATGTTTTTCTGACTGGGTAGATCACATGGTCTTGGTTTTTTCCTCATGGTTAGGGGATGTTTTCCTGACTGGGTAGATCACATAGGCAGAAACAACTAGCACTACACTTTATACTTTAGTTTCAGAACCAAACAGAAGGAAGTGGGTAACCAGCTATAAACTAAACCTATCATAAATATAATAATATGCAATTTAGCAGCAAAGCGACTTACATTTTATATACGGGCAGTTCCAGGAATCGAACCCACTATCCTGGCATTGCAAGCACCATGCTCTACCAACTGAGCTAAATCCTTAGATTGTACAGCAACACATCACATCCAGTACATTGTATCATGTGTTGCTGTATAAACAGTCACTGGTCTCCCTCTCTCTCTTTCTCTCCTGGGAGCTGGTAGGTTAGTCCCCTGTAGCTCAGTTGGTAGAGCATGGCGCTTGCAACGCCAGGGTTGTGGGTTAGTTTCCCACGGGGGCACAGTATGAAAATGTATGCACTCACTAACTGTAAGTCGCTCTGGATAATAGCATCTGCTAAATGACTAAAATGTAATGTCTTTGAAGACAGACAGGCAGCCCACTGAGTGGCAGGCAGAGGGCCCACAGCTCTCTCTCCTGGGAGCTGGTAGGTTAGTCTGGTCTTTGAAGACAGACAGGCAGCCCACTGATTGGCAGGTAGAGGGCCCACAGCTCTCTCTCCTGGGAGCTGGTAGGTTAGTCTGGTCTTTGAAGACAGACAGGCAGCCCACTGATTGGCAGGTAGAGGGCCCACAGCTCTCTCTCCTGGGAGCTGGTAGGTTAGTCTGGTCTTTGAAGACAGACAGGCAGCCCACTGATTGGCAGGCAGAGGGCCCACAGCTTGTTACTGACAAACTCATTATTGTGCCAAGGGCTGCTGTCAGATGATCTCATCTTTACCTTCCTCCTGAGGTCATTACTAGACATAAGGCTTTGAGGGTTATGTGTTCTATAAGGCTAGTTGTGTAGTTGTGTTCTATAAGACTAGTTGTGTTCTATAAGGCTTGTTGTGTTCTATAAGGCTTGTTGTGTTCTATAAGGCTAGTTGTGTAGTTGTGTTCTATAAGGCTAGTTGTGTTCTATAAGGCTAGTTGTGTTCTATATGGCTAGTTGTGTTCTATAAGGCTAGTTGTGTAGTTGTGTTCTATAAGGCTAGTTGTGTTCTATAAGGCTAGTTGTGTTCTATAAGGCTAGTTGTGTTCTATAAGGCTAGTTGTGTTCTATAAGGCTAGTTGTGTTCTATAAGGCTAGTTGTGTTCTATAAGGCTAGTTGTGTTCTATAAGGCTAGTTGTGTTCTATAAGGCTAGTTGTGTTATATGGCTAGTTGTGTTCTATAAGGCTAGTTGTGTTCTATAAGGCTAGTTGTGTTCTATAAGGCTAGTTGTGTTCTATAAGGCTAGTTGTGTTCTATAAGGCTAGTTGTGTTCTATAAGGCTAGTTGTGTTCTATATGGCTAGTTGTGTTCTATATGGCTAGTTATGTTCTATAAAGCTAGTTGTGTTCTATAAGGCTTGTTGTGTTCTATAAGGCTAGTTGTGTTCTATAAAGCTAGTTGTGTTCTATAAGGCTAGTTGTGTAGTTGTGTTCTATATGGCTAGTTGTGTTCTATAAGGCTAGTTGTGTTCTATAAAGCTAGTTGTGTTCTATAAGGCTAGTTGTGTAGTTGTGTTCTATAAGGCTAGTTGTGTTCTATAAGGCTAGTTGTGTTCTATAAGGCTAGTTGTGTTCTATAAGGCTAGTTGTGTTCTATATGGCTAGTTGTGTTCTATATGGCTAGTTATGTTCTATAAAGCTAGTTGTGTTCTATAAGGCTTGTTGTGTTCTATAAGGCTAGTTGTGTTCTATAAAGCTAGTTGTGTTCTATAAGGCTAGTTGTGTAGTTGTGTTCTATATGGCTAGTTGTGTTCTATAAGGCTAGTTGTGTTCTATAAGGCTAGTTGTGTAGTTGTGTTCTATAAGGCTAGTTGTGTAGTTGTGTTCTATAAGGCTAGTTGTGTTCTATAAGGCTAGTTGTGTTCTATAAGGCTAGTTGTGTTCTATAAAGCTAGTTGTGTTCTATAAGGCTAGTTGTGTTCTATAAGGCTAGTTGTGTTCTATAAGGCTAGTTGTGTTCTATAAGGCTAGTTGTGTTCTATATGGCTAGTTGTGTTCTATATGGCTAGTTATGTTCTATAAAGCTAGTTGTGTTCTATAAGGCTTGTTGTGTTCTATAAGGCTAGTTGTGTTCTATAAAGCTAGTTGTGTTCTATAAGGCTAGTTGTGTAGTTGTGTTCTATATGGCTAGTTGTGTTCTATAAGGCTAGTTGTGTTCTATAAGGCTAGTTGTGTAGTTGTGTTCTATAAGGCTAGTTGTGTAGTTGTGTTCTATAAGGCTAGTTGTGTTCTATAAGGCTAGTTGTGTTCTATAAGGCTAGTTGTGTTCTATAAAGCTAGTTGTGTTCTATAAGGCTAGTTGTGTTCTATAAGGCTAGTTGTGTTCTATAAGGCTAGTTGTGTTCTATAAGGCTAGTTGTGTTCTATAAGGCTAGTTGTGTTCTATAAGGCTAGTTGTGTTCTATAAGGCTAGTTGTGTTCTATAAGGCTAGTTGTGTTCTATAAGGCTAGTTGTGTTCTATAAGGCTAGTTGTGTTCTATAAGGCTAGTTGTGTTCTATAAGGCTAGTTGTGTTCTATAAGGCTAGTTGTGTTCTATAAGGCTAGTTGTGTTCTATATGGCTAGTTGTGTTCTATAAGGCTAGTTGTGTTTTATATGGCTAGTTATGTTCTATAAGGCTAGTTGTGTTCTATATGGCTAGTTGTGTTCTATAAAGCTAGTTGTGTAGTTGTGTTCTATAAGGCTAGTTGTGTTCTATAAGGCTTGTTGTGTTCTATAAGGCTAGTTGTGTTCTATAAGGCTAGTTGTGTTCTATAAGGCTAGTTGTGTTCTATAAGGCTAGTTGTGTTCTATAAGGCTAGTTGTGTTCTATAAGGCTAGTTGTGTTCTATAAGGCTAGTTGTGTTCTATAAGGCTAGTTGTGTTCTATAAGGCTAGTTGTGTTCTATAAGGCTAGTTGTGTAGTTGTGTTCTATAAGGCTAGTTGTGTTCTATAAGGCTAGTTGTGTTCTATAAGGCTAGTTGTGTTCTATATGGCTAGTTGTGTTCTATAAAGCTAGTTGTGTTCTATAAGGCTAGTTGTGTTCTATAAGGCTAGTTGTGTTCTATAAGGCTAGTTGTGTTCTATAAGGCTAGTTGTGTTCTATAAGGCTAGTTGTGTTCTATAAGGCTAGTTGTGTTATATATGGCTAGTTGTGTTCTATAAGGCTAGTTGTGTTTTATATGGCTAGTTATGTTCTATAAGGCTAGTTGTGTTCTATATGGCTAGTTGTGTTCTATAAGGCTAGTTGTGTAGTTGTGTTCTATAAGGCTAGTTGTGTTCTATAAGGCTTGTTGTGTTCTATAAGGCTAGTTGTGTTCTATAAGGCTAGTTGTGTTCTATAAGGCTAGTTGTGTTCTATAAGGCTAGTTGTGTTTTATAAGGCTTGTTGTGTTCTATAAGGCTAGTTGTGTTCTATAAGGCTTGTTGTGTTCTATAAGGCTAGTTGTGTTCTATAAGGCTAGTTGTGTTATATATGGCTAGTTGTGTTCTATAAGGCTAGTTGTGTAGTTGTGTTCTATAAGGCTAGTTGTGTTCTATAAGGCTAGTTGTGTTCTATAAGGCTAGTTGTGTTCTATAAGGCTAGTTGTGTTCTATAAGGCTAGTTGTGTTCTATAAAGCTAGTTGTGTTCTATAAGGCTAGTTGTGTTCTATAAGGCTAGTTGTGTTTTATATGGCTAGTTGTGTTCTATAAGGCTAGTTGTGTTCTATAAGGCTAGTTGTGTTCTATAAGGCTAGTTGTGTTCTATAAAGCTAGTTGTGTTCTATAAGGCTAGTTGTGTTCTATAAGGCTAGTTGTGTTTTATATGGCTAGTTGTGTTCTATAAGGCTAGTTGTGTTCTATAAGGCTAGTTGTGTTCTATAAGGCTAGTTGTGTTCTATAAAGCTAGTTGTGTTCTATAAGGCTAGTTGTGTTCTATAAGGCTAGTTGTGTTTTATATGGCTAGTTGTGTTCTATAAGGCTAGTTGTGTTCTATAAGGCTAGTTGTGTTCTATAAGGCTAGTTGTGTTCTATAAGGCTAGTTGTGTTCTATAAGGCTTGTTGTGTTCTATAAGGCTAGTTGTGTTCTATAAGGCTAGTTGTGTTATATAAGGCTAGTTGTGTTCTATAAGGCTAGTTGTGTTCTATAAGGCTAGTTGTGTTCTATAAGGCTAGTTGTGTTCTATAAGGCTAGTTGTGTTCTATATGGCTAGTTGTGTTCTATAAGGCTAGTTGTGTAGTTGTGTTCTATAAGGCTAGTTGTGTTTTATATGGCTAGTTGTGTTCTATAAGGCTAGTTGTGTTCTATAAGGCTAGTTGTGTAGTTGTGTTCTATAAGGCTAGTTGTGTTATATAAGGCTAGTTGTGTTCTATAAGGCTAGTTGTGTTCTATATGGCTAGTTGTGTTCTATAAGGCTAGTTGTGTAGTTGTGTTCTATAAGGCTAGTTGTGTTCTATAAGGCTAGTTGTGTTTTATATGGCTAGTTGTGTTCTATAAGGCTAGTTGTGTTCTATAAGGCTAGTTGTGTTCTATAAGGCTAGTTGTGTTCTATAAGGCTAGTTGTGTTCTATAAGGCTAGTTGTGTTCTATAAGGCTAGTTGTGTTCTATAAGGCTAGTTGTGTTCTATAAGGCTAGTTGTGTTCTATAAGGCTAGTTGTGTTCTATATGGCTAGTTGTGTTCTATATGGCTAGTTATGTTCTATAAAGCTAGTTGTGTTCTATAAGGCTAGTTGTGTTCTATATGGCTAGTTATGTTCTATAAAGCTAGTTGTGTTCTATAAGGCTAGTTGTGTTTTATATGGCTAGTTGTGTTCTATAAGGCTAGTTGTGTTTTATATGGCTAGTTGTGTTCTATAAGGCTAGTTGTGTTCTATAAGGCTAGTTATGTTCTATAAGGCTAGTTGTGTTCTATAAGGCTAGTTGTGTTCTATAAGGCTAGTTGTGTAGTTGTGTTCTATAAGGCTAGTTGTGTAGTTGTGTTCTATAAGGCTAGTTGTGTTCTATAAGGCTTGTTGTGTTCTATAAGGCTAGTTGTGTTCTATAAGGCTTGTTGTGTTCTATAAGGCTAGTTGTGTTCTATAAGGCTAGTTGTGTTCTATAAGGCTTGTTGTGTTCTATAAGGCTAGTTGTGTTCTATAAGGCTAGTTGTGTTCTATAAGGCTAGTTGTGTTCTATAAGGCTAGTTGTGTAGTTGTGTTCTATAAGGCTAGTTGTGTAGTTGTGTTCTATAAGGCTAGTTGTGTTCTATAAGGCTTGTTGTGTTCTATAAGGCTAGTTGTGTTCTATAAGGCTTGTTGTGTTCTATAAGGCTAGTTGTGTTCTATAAGGCTAGTTGTGTTCTATAAGGCTTGTTGTGTTCTATAAGGCTAGTTGTGTTCTATAAGGCTAGTTGTGTTCTATAAGGCTAGTTGTGTTCTATAAGGCTAGTTGTGTTCTATAAGGCTAGTTGTGTTCTATAAGGCTAGTTGTGTTCTATAAGGCTAGTTGTGTTCTATAAGGCTAGTTGTGTTATATAAGGCTAGTTATGTTCTATAAGGCTAGTTGTGTTCTATAAGGCTAGTTGTGTTCTATAAGGCTAGTTGTGTTCTATAAGGCTAGTTGTGTTCTATAAGGCTAGTTGTGTTCTATAAGGCTAGTTGTGTTCTATAAGGCTAGTTGTGTTCTATAAGGCTTGTTGTGTTCTATAAGGCTAGTTGTGTTCTATAAGGCTAGTTGTGTTCTATAAGGCTAGTTGTGTTCTATAAGGCTAGTTGTGTTCTATAAAGCTAGTTGTGTTCTATAAGGCTAGTTGTGTTCTATAAGGCTAGTTGTGTTCTATAAGGCTAGTTGTGTTCTATAAGGCTAGTTGTGTTCTATAAGGCTAGTTGTGTTCTATAAGGCTAGTTGTGTTCTATAAGGCTAGTTGTGTTCTATAAGGCTAGTTGTGTTCTATAAGGCTAGTTGTGTTCTATAAGGCTAGTTGTGTTCTATAAGGCTAGTTGTGTTATATAAGGCTAGTTATGTTCTATAAGGCTAGTTGTGTTCTATAAGGCTAGTTGTGTTCTATAAGGCTAGTTGTGTTCTATAAGGCTTGTTGTGTTCTATAAGGCTTGTTGTGTTCTATAAGGCTAGTTGTGTTCTATAAGGCTAGTTGTGTTCTATAAGGCTAGTTGTGTTCTATAAGGCTAGTTGTGTTCTATAAAGCTAGTTGTGTTCTATAAGGCTAGTTGTGTAGTTGTGTTCTATAAGGCTAGTTGTGTTTTATATGGCTAGTTGTGTTCTATAAGGCTAGTTGTGTTCTATAAGGCTAGTTGTGTTCTATAAGGCTTGTTGTGTTCTATAAGGCTAGTTGTGTTCTATAAGGCTAGTTGTGTTCTATAAGGCTAGTTGTGTTCTATAAGGCTAGTTGTGTTCTATATGGCTAGTTGTGTTCTATAAGGCTAGTTGTGTTTTATATGGCTAGTCATGTTCTATAAGGCTAGTTGTGTAGTTGTGTTCTATAAGGCTAGTTGTGTAGTTGTGTTCTATAAGGCTAGTTGTGTTCTATAAGGCTTGTTGTGTTCTATAAGGCTAGTTATGTTCTATAAGGCTAGTTGTGTTCTATAAGGCTAGTTGTGTTCTATAAGGCTAGTTGTGTTCTATAAGGCTAATTGTGTTCTATAAGGCTAGTTGTGTTCTATAAGGCTAGTTGTGTTCTATAAGGCTAGTTGTGTTCTATAAGGCTAGTTGTTATATATGGCTAGTTATGTTCTATAAAGCTAGTTGTGTTATATAAGGCTAGTTGTGTAGTTGTGTTCTATAAGGCTAGTTGTGTTCTATAAGGCTAGTTGTGTTCTATAAGGCTAGTTGTGTTCTATAAGGCTAGTTGTGTTCTATAAGGCTAGTTGTGTTTTATATGGCTAGTTATGTTCTATAAGGCTAGTTGTGTAGTTGTGTTCTATAAGGCTAGTTGTGTTCTATAAGGCTAGTTGTGTTCTATAAGGCTAGTTGTGTTCTATAAGGCTAGTTGTGTTCTATAAAGCTAGTTGTGTTCTATAAGGCTAGTTGTGTTCTATAAGGCTAGTTGTGTTCTATAAGGCTTGTTGTGTTCTATAAGGCTAGTTGTGTTCTATAAGGCTAGTTGTGTTCTATAAGGCTAGTTGTGTTCTATAAGGCTAGTTGTGTTCTATAAGGCTAGTTGTGTTCTATAAGGCTAGTTGTGTTCTATAAGGCTAGTTGTGTTCTATATGGCTAGTTATGTTCTATAAGGCTAGTTGTGTTCTATAAGGCTAGTTGTGTTCTATAAGGCTAGTTGTGTTCTATAAGGCTAGTTGTGTTCTATAAGGCTAGTTGTGTTCTATAAGGCTAGTTGTGTTCTATAAGGCTAGTTGTGTAGTTGTGTTCTATAAGGCTAGTTGTGTTCTATAAGGCTAGTTGTGTTCTATATGGCTAGTTGTGTTCTATAAGGCTAGTTGTGTTTTATATGGCTAGTTATGTTCTATAAGGCTAGTTGTGTAGTTGTGTTCTATAAGGCTAGTTGTGTAGTTGTGTTCTATAAGGCTAGTTGTGTTCTATAAGGCTTGTTGTGTTCTATAAGGCTAGTTATGTTCTATAAGGCTAGTTGTGTTCTATAAGGCTAGTTGTGTTCTATAAGGCTAGTTGTGTTCTATAAGGCTAGTTGTGTTCTATAAGGCTAGTTGTGTTCTATAAGGCTAGTTGTGTTCTATAAGGCTAGTTGTGTTCTATAAGGCTAGTTGTGTTCTATAAAGCTAGTTGTGTTCTATAAGGCTAGTTGTGTAGTTGTGTTCTATAAGGCTAGTTGTGTTCTATAAGGCTAGTTGTGTTCTATAAGGCTAGTTGTGTTCTATAAGGCTAGTTGTGTTCTATATGGCTAGTTGTGTTCTATAAGGCTAGTTGTGTTCTATAAGGCTAGTTGTGTTCTATATGGCTAGTTGTGTTCTATAAAGCTAGTTGTGTTCTATAAGGCTAGTTGTGTTCTATAAGGCTAGTTGTGTTATATATGGCTAGTTATGTTCTATAAGGCTTGTTGTGTTCTATAAGGCTAGTTGTGTTCTATAAAGCTAGTTGTGTTCTATAAGGCTAGTTGTGTAGTTGTGTTCTATAAGGCTAGTTGTGTTCTATAAGGCTAGTTGTGTTCTATAAGGCTAGTTGTGTTCTATAAGGCTAGTTGTGTTCTATATGGCTAGTTGTGTTCTATAAGGCTAGTTGTGTTCTATAAGGCTAGTTGTGTTCTATAAGGCTAGTTGTGTTCTATAAGGCTAGTTGTGTTCTATAAGGCTAGTTGTGTTCTATAAGGCTAGTTGTGTTCTATAAAGCTAGTTGTGTTATATAAGGCTAGTTGTGTTCTATAAGGCTAGTTGTGTTCTATAAAGCTAGTTGTGTTCTATAAGGCTAGTTGTGTTCTATAAGGCTAGTTGTGTTCTATAAGGCTAGTTGTGTTCTATAAGGCTAGTTGTGTTCTATAAGGCTAGTTGTGTTCTATAAGGCTAGTTGTGTTCTATATGGCTAGTTGTGTTCTATAAGGCTAGTTGTGTTCTATAAGGCTTGTTGTGTTCTATAAGGCTAGTTGTGTTCTATAAGGCTAGTTGTGTTCTATAAGGCTAGTTGTGTTCTATAAGGCTAGTTGTGCTAGATGGAAACTTCCTGAAAATAGGTTTTCTTTGCGCAACATCCAAGCTTGGCACAGCAGCTGGACAAAAAACCTGACCAATAATGTTTGTTGAAGCGTTGTTTGTTGGGTATCACTGAAATCTTTATCAAGGTTTGTTGTTTATCACTGAAAGCTTTATCAAGGTTTGTTGGGTATCACTGAAAGCTTTATCAAGGTTTGTTGGATATCACTGAAAACTTTATCAAGGTTTGTTGTTTATCACTGAAAGCTTTATCAAGGTTTGTTGGGTCTCACTGAAATCTTTATCAAGGTTTGTTGGATATCACTGAAAGCTTTATCAAGGTTTGTTGGATATCACTGAAAGCTTTATCAAGCTTGTGGGAGCATCAACCAGTGAGCAGTCATCACCTTCTTCTATGGAAAGATCTGGCCATTCCAGGAGAGACTGACTTGTAGTGTAAAGAAAGATGCATCATATTCCCACCTCTCCTCAAGACAGGGGTGTAGAGCAGATCAAGTCTGTCCTCACAGCCCTAAACATACAGGGGTGAAGGGCTGATCAAGTCTGTCCTCACAGCCCTAAACATACAGGGGTGAAGGGCTGATCAAGTCTGTCCTCACAGCCCTAAACATACAGGGGTGAAGGGCTGATCAAGTCTGTCCTCACAGCCCTAAACATACAGGGGTGAAGGGCTGATCAAGTCTGTCCTCACAGCCCTAAACATACAGGGGTGAAGGGCTGATCAAGTCTGTCCTCACAGCCCTAAACATACAGGGGTGAAGGGCTGATCAAGTCTGTTGCCAAGTTGTGAAGTTTTCCTGCTGCTCTTGTAACAGGTTGCCTTTCTCTCTCTCTCTCCCTCTCTCTTTCTCTGTCTCTCCTTCAGGAATATGGAGCTACTTCCAGAAGACTCTTGTGAAGAAGTATGCCATGGAGAGAAATGGGGTCAACTTGATCTGTGGTCCCATATTTGACTACGACTATGATGGCCTGAGAGACTCGGCAGAGAAAATTAAACAGTAAGGGCTTTTGGTCTTCACTGCTAATACTTACATACAGGTTGCATGTATCCCAAATAGCCCCCTATTTATAGTCCACAATTATAGTGCACTACTTTTGACCAGGGCCCCTATTCCCTTTATAGTGCACTACTTTTGACCAGGGCCGGTCAAAAGTAGTGCACTTCAAAAGGAAATAGGGTGCCATTTGGGATGCCTCCACAATACTGCATAGTACTGTACTTCTCAATGGAAAGTAAATGGGAAGTCAAACCCGACCTTGTTTAGCATCTTAACGATTTGGAACGGTCAATGTTTCTCTTTCCTTTCCTGCACAAGGCCAATATTGTATTTAGTATTTTACTCATTCAGCACAAAGAGGCAAATTAGTGTATTGTCCTAGAAATTATCCAGCTAAATGTAAAATGCAGCTTTAGGGCCACCTAGTGGCTAAGATCTGTCATTACAAATATATGTATTTCTGGCTCTTTTCAATCACCACCATCGTAATGTCACTGAACCTCACATAGAGCCGTTATGTGATTGAATGTGTGTTCTCTGTCTGTGGGACTATGCTGTCTCATAGTTACTGACTGGCCTCTGGCTACATATAGTCTACCACGAACAAATATTCAACCACCTCTGGTGATCTTCACGTGTGTTTCTCTACTGTCTCCCACAGGTACGTAAGTGGTTCAGGATCTATCCCAACCCACTACTACTGTGTGATAACCAGTTGTCTGGACTTCACTCAGGCTGAGGACGTCTGTACTGGACCTCTTAGCAGCTCTGCCTTCATCCTACCACACCGCTCAGACAACGACGAGAGCTGCAATGTGAGTCCCTGGCTATGTCCAACATGGCAGCCTAACCCCCATATAGAGCACTACTTTTGGCCAGAGCCCCATAAGGCTGCTACATAGGGCTGCTACATAGGGCTGCTACATAGGGCTGCTACATAAGGCGGCTACATAGGGCTGCTACATAGGGCTGCTACATAAGGCTGCTACATAGGGCTGCTACATAAGGCGGCTACATAGGGCTGCTACATAGGGCTGCTACATAAGGCTGCTACATAGGGCTGCTACATAGGGCTGCTACATAGGGCTGCTACATAGGGCGGCTACATAGGGCTGCTACATAAGGCTGCTACATAGGGCTGCTACATAGGGCTGCTACATAGGGCTGCTACATAGGGCTGCTACATAGGGCTGCTGCATAGGGCTGCTACATAGGGCTGCTACATAGGGCTGCTACATAGGGCTGCTACATAAGGCTGCTACATAGGGCTGCTACATAGGGCTGCTACATAGGGCTGCTACATAGGGCTGCTACATAGGGCTGCTACATAAGGGCTGCTACATAGGGCTGCTACATAGGGCTGCTACATGGGGCTGCTACATAAGGCTGCTACATAGGGCTGCTACATAGGGCTGCTACATAGGGCTGCTACATAGGGCTGCTACATAGGGCTGCTACATGGGGCTGCTACATAGGGCTGCTACATAGGGCGGCTACATAAGGCTGCTACATAGGGCTGCTACATAGGGCTGCTACATAGGGCTGCTACATAGGGCTGCTACATAGGGCTGCTACATAGGGCTGCTACATAGGGCTGCTACATAGGGCTGCTACATAGGGCTGCTACATAGGGCTGCTACATGGGGCTGCTACATAGGGCTGCTACATAGGGCTGCTACATAAGGCTGCTACATAGGGCTGCTACATAAGGCTGCTACATAGGGCTGCTACATAGGGCTGCTACATAGGGCTGCTACATAGGGCTGCTACATAGGGCTGCTACATGGGGCTGCTACATAGGGCTGCTACATAGGGCTGCTACATAGGGCTGCTACATAGGGCTGCTACATAGGGCTGCTACATAAGGCTGCTACATAGGGCTGCTACATAGGGCAGCTACATAAGGCTGCTACATAAGGCTCTGATCAAAGGTAGTGTATTATGTAGGGAATAGGGTGCCATTGTCACACACACACAGACACACAAACACACACACAGACACACACACACACACACACTCACAGACACACAGACACACAGACACATACACACAGACACACACACACACACACACTCACAGACACACACAGACACACAAACACACACACAGACACACACACACACACAGACACACACACAGACACACACACACACACACACACACAGAAACACAGAGATAAATTGTGAGTGAGAGAGACAGAGGACAGAGAGCGACAGAGAAAGAGAGAGAGAGAGATCTCAGAGCATCATCAAACTTGCAGGTAGCTGATGTTGTCTTGTGTGATGTTGTCTTCGTCCCCCAGAGCTCTGAGGAGGAGTCTAAGTGGGTGGAGGATCTGATGAAGCTGCACACGGCCCGGGTCCGAGACGTAGAGATCCTCACGGGCCTGGACTTCTACCGCCGGACCAGCCGGAGTTACCCAGAAATCCTCTCACTGAAGACTCACATGCACACGTACGAGAGTGAGATCTAAACCACTGTCTGTCTGTCTGTCTACCCTCCCCTGTCTTCACCACAGCTCTGATGGTCTGGTGTATATTTTGAATATGTCGTGTTTGTTTTACCACGTTTATTATTCTAATGTTTATTAATGGCTGTTCTGTTCCTCTGTAACGTAACAAATTTCCTGACCATTTTTGTTTTTTTTGTGATTAACAAGCATGAATTGAATTGCCTTATTTGTGTTACTTGTATTGATGATGTGATGCTGTGTGTGTTGTTGTATGTGTGATGTTTCTGATGAATGTCTTGCTGGTGATGGCTGAGAGTATTAATAATAAGCTCTGTCTGTACTGTACTGAACCTGTAGTGTTGATATCCTTTTAAACATGTACCGGACACTTGTGTGATCAACTTATTTATGCCTAATGTAGAGTCCTGATATTTCAATACAATAAACCTTTTGTACTACCTCGTCTGTCCAGAGGTCATTGCTGCTCACCATTGTTGGTTTGATTACAGTTGTTTCCAACTGCTTACACACAAATTATTTTCATGTCACACGATTTTTGAAACCTCTCACTCAAATCTTGGTCAAAGGTCAGATTACCTGTTTTGAACAATGGATGCCAACAATGGACAGAGAGCAAGAGGAGTAGGAGGGAGAGGCAGGGGACAACAACGAGGACAAATTCAAAGACGAAGAGTTGGAGGAGGAAGAGGAAGAGGAAGAAGAGGACGAGGGCAAAGAAGAGAAGGAAGGAAGGAGAGCCATCTCTGATGAGATTAGGGCAACACTTGTTGATCATGTGATCAACCACGGTTTGACCATGAGAGAGGCTGGACTGAGAGTCCAGCCCAACTTGAGTCGATTTACAGTGGCGTCCATAATTCGAACCTTCAGAAATGAGAACAGGTATGCAACTATCTAATGACTATTTTAGCATTGCAGTAATGTACTGTAAAATACGTATGACTGCATAGTATTGCATAAACATTGGTAACTCTAAGCCATCCATTTACTGGACTGCATTGAATGAATGAGGTTGGTTATCATGCTGTACTAAATTTTTGTTGTACATTGTTTACAGTTCCTATGCTGAACACATACTGTGTTTGAATTCTGTACAGAGTGGAAAGGCAAAGACATCATGGAGGACGAGGACGCTTGTTTACAGATGTACAAGAGACTGCAATTATAAATATGGTTTTGGCCAACAATGCAATTAGGATTTGAGAGATGAGAGCATATCTTGAATAATGACACCATATTTAACAACATCAATGCTGTAAGCCTGTCGACCATACAACGCATCCTCCAACGGCACCAAGTGACGATGAAACAACTTTACAAGGTGCCATTTGAGAGAAACTGTCAGAGTCAAGAATCTGCGACATGACTTTGTAGAGGTATGTATGCAACACTACTTCCAGTACTTCAGACATACCATATTTACTCATCTGTATATCCTTTTGTCTGTTACAGAGAGTATTGGAGATGGATGCCCATGTAATTCGCCATGAATTTATTTATGTGGATGAGGTTGGCTTCAACCTCACCAAAACCAGGCGCCGCGGAGGAAATGTAATAGGACAGAGGGCAATTACCAATGTCCCTGGACAGCGTGGGGGTATTATAACTATGTGTGCTGCCAACACTCAAAACGGGGTCCTCCATCACAATGCCACACTGGGTCCGTACAACACCGGCCATATGCTCCCTTTTCTGGATGCAATTTACACAATGCTTGTCCCTGATCCATATCAGGAGCCTGCTAGATTTGTGGTTATATGGGACAATGTTAGTTTTCACCGGGCTGTTCTGGTCCAAAACTGGTTTGCCACCCATCCACAATTTGTAGTTTTGTACCTACCCCCATATTAACCTTTTCTAAATCCCATAGAGGAATTCTTCTCAGCCTGGCGCTGGAAAGTGTATGATCGCCAACCCTATGCCCGCATGCCGCTTCTCCAGGCAATGGAGGACGCGTGTGGGGACATAGAGGTTGCCTCTGTCCAAGGTTGGATACGCCATGCTAGGAGATACTTCCCTTGATGTTTGGCAAGAGAAAACGTATCTTGTGATGTGGACGAAGTATTGTGGCCAGACCCAGCCCGGAGAAGAGATGAAGCGTAGCTTAGCACTGGTGACTGCCCCCCCCCCCCCCCCCCCCTACCAATTCCTGGACTGCCCCCCATGGGACCCCACACACAATTGTGTTCTTTACTGTATTCTAAAGAATATACTTTTGGTTTACATATGTTTATGGTTTTGTTGTATGCTACTGTATACAACAGTAATGTTTGGCCTAATAAATATTTTCTGTTTCTACATTGCATTGGTGTTTACAGTGTACTTGTTACCCCTCTCAGCAGATTACTTTCACTGTAGAACATTGTATTGAAATGTAGATATAAGCCTATGAAAGACCAAAGAGCTTTAGATTTAGAACAACAGTGTTTACATGGTATATCCACAAATGTACTATTATGAAGGAAGTGTTTGCCATTTGATGCAAATGCTTCATTCTGACATGTGTTTATGGCATTTTGAATGTTAGGGTTACATTTTGAAGGAGATGTGAGGCATTTTGCGTGTGCAGTTTTGGGAATTGTGTGTAGAGTTTTGAGAAAAGGAGACATAGTTTTGAAAACGTGTGTAAGCAGTTGGAAAAAAAACTGTAATGCTAGCAATATTAGCATTGATGTGATCATCAAATCAAAAACATAATCAATCAAAAAAAGCCTGTTCCTGTAGTTGGGAGATTTAATTTCAGCAATAAATGTGTGTTTGTGTAAATGGGTGTAGTGACAGGCTGTAATGGCAAGAGATAGGCTTCTAACTTGTAGTCTACACTACAGAAATGCCTACCTACAAGATTCTTCCGAGAAAGAAATCTAGGACGTGCATCTGGTCTGATTCAATGGGCCACATATCTGATTACACTGCAAACACCAGTCTGTCTCAACACTACGGTGATGACATACTGTCGTTTTCTCAGTGCTTTATCTCTGAGTGAGAGAGACGAGAGAAAATATATTCCACCAGCTGGATGCAGGTAAATGACTGGACACCCTCTGTACGTCCCAAACGGAACCCTATCCCCTACATAGGCAGCGTTTACACAGGCAGCTCAATTCTGATCAATATTTCCCCCCCCCCACTAATTGGTCTTTCGACCAATCACATCAGATCTTTTACAGAGGTGATCTGATTGGTCAAAAGACCAATTTTGTGGAGAAAAAAAAGTTCAGAATTAGGCTGCCTGTGTAAACGTTGCCATAGTGCACTACTTTGGAGCAAGGCCCATAGTGATTATATAAGGAATAGGGGGGCTATTTGGGAAGCTCTCCCTGTTTATGAACGGTCACTCATACTAATGGCTTCCTTTGAAATCAAAGTTCACTGCCGGTGTTGAGGGCAATGGCATCGTCCAAGCTCAATAATCCCTTTTTCTTCCCAATTGGTCGTTAGTCTTGTCCCATCACTGCAACTCCCCTACGGACTCGGGAGAGGCGAAGGTCGAGAGCCATGCGTCCCCCGAAACACGACCCTGCCAAGCCGCACTGCTCGCTTAACCCAGAAGCACCAATGTGTCGGAGGAAACACCGTCCAGCTGGTGACCGAAGTCAGTTTGCAGGCGCCCGGCCCGCCACAAGGAGTCGCTAGAGCGCAATGGGAAAAGGAAATCCCAGCCGGCCAAACCCTCCCCTAACCCGGACGACGCTGGGCCAATTGTGCACCGCCTCATGGGTCTCCCGGTCACGGCCGGCTGTGACACAGCCTGGGATCGAACCCGGGTCTGTAGTGACGCCTCAAGCGCTGCGCCACTCCGGAGGCCACAGTGGGTCAATTCTTGATGGCTGACATGCGCGTGTTCATTCTAGCTTGCGAATTGAAATACATTTAATTAAGGTTGCATTTGGCCTCGACTATACACCACTGGTTATTTTACTAAGCTTTTTAAAGTCAAGAAGCTACTACTAGCTAGCTAGCTATACTGACTAGCTAGGTTCACAATGTAAACAAAAGCAACTTGACTATCATTTAGTACAACCACTAGTAACAATAGAATGAGTACTTGCGAAAAACTGGACCAACAGTTATTGGACTTATGCATAATGGATTAACAAGGTAAAGTCCAGTAGGGGAAAATAGAACAAAGACTCTCTTTTCGTCTGCTATTCTCTGCTCTCAAACCAACGCGCTCTGTGTAGCAGGTAGAACGTCACATTGACACAACGCGGATGGCAAAGCAACGCGACACTTCCAGTGGAGCTGAAGTGTAACGTGCTGTACTTTTCCAAATTAGCTCTACAGATCACTAGGACCAGACACTGCAGACCAGGGACACTGCAGTGATGGCCGTGGCTGACTTTTACTCCTTATAGAAATAACAATAGAAGTCGTGTGTCCTTATACTTCGCTGCACTTCTTAAATATTCCACAAGGTGTCGCTGTTTGTTGGATAGTGATTTTTTGCACCAGCTCTGGGAGAGCTTTGCGCATTCAGTAATTTGTAAAGAACGAGTGTTGGAAGTTAGAGCACACCATAATCTCTGCCTAATGGTCATAAAGCATGCTATGTCACATACATTAGACGGGTTATCTCTAAGCTATGCATTAACCTACAGTACCAGTCAAAAATGTGGACACACCTACTCATTTAAGGGTTTTTCTTTATTTTTACTATTTTCTACATTGTAGAATAATAGTGAAGACATTAAAACTATCAAATAACACATATGGAATCATGTTGTAACCAAAAAAGTGTTAAACAAATCAAAATATATTTTATATTTGAGATTCTTCAAAGTAGCCCCCCTTTGCCTTGATGACAGCTTTGCACACTCTTGGCATTCTCTCAACCAGCTTCATGAGGAATGCTTTTCAAACAGTCTTGAAGGAGTTCCCACATATGCTGAGCACTTGTTGGCTGCCTTTCCTTCACTCTGCGGTCCAACTAATCCCAAACCATCTCAATTGGGTTGAGGGCGGGTGATTGTGGAGGCCAGGTCGTCTGATGCAGCACTCCATCACTCTCCTTCTTGGTCAAATAGCCCTTACACAGCCTGGAGGTGTGTTGGGTCATTGTCCTGTTGAAAAACAAATGATAGTCCCACTAAGTGCAAACCAGATGGGATGGTGTATCGCTGCAGAATGCTGTGGTAGCCATGCTGGTTAAGTGTGCCTTGAATTCTAAATAAATCACAGACAATGTCACCAGCAAAGCACCCCCACACCATCACACCTCCTCCTCCATGCTTCACGGTGGGAACCACACATGCAGAGTTAATCCGTTCACCTATTCTGTGTCTCACAAAGACACGGCAGTTGGAACCAAACATCTCAAATTTGGACTCATCGTGTTTCTTGGCCCAAGCAAGTCTCTTCTTCTTGTTGGTGTCCTTTAGTAGTGGTTTCTTTGCAGCAATTCGACCATGAAGGCCTGATTCACGCAGTTTCCTCTGAGCAGTTGATGTTGAGATGTGTCTGTTACTTGAACTCTGTGAAGCATTTATTTGGGCTGCAATTTCTGAGGCTGGTAACTCTAATGAACCTCTGCAGCAGAGATAACTCTGGGTCTTCCATTCCTGTGGCGGTCCTCATGAGAGCCAGTTTCATCATAGCGCTTGATGGTTTTTGCGACCGTACTTGAAGAAACTTTCAAAGTTCTTGACATTTTCACTGACATTTAAGACTGACCTTTCATGTCTTAAAGTAACGATGGACTGTCGTTTCTCTTTGCTTATTTGAGCTGTTCTTGCCATAATATGGACTTGGTCTTTTACCAAATAGTGCTATCTTCTGTATACCACCCCTACCTTGTCACAACACAACTGATTGGCTCAAACGCATTAAGAAGGAAAGAAATTCCACAATTGAACTTTTAACTAGGCACACCTGTTAATTGAAATGCATTCCAGGTGACTACCTCATGACGCTGGTTGAGAGAATGCCAAGAGTGTGCAAAGCTGTCATCAAGGCAAAGGGTGGCTACATTTTTACATTTACCAGACGCTCTTATCCAGAGCGACTTACAGTTAGTGAGTGCATAAAAAAAGTTCATACTGGCCCCCCGTGGGAATCGAACCTGAAACCCTGGCGTTGCAAGTGCCATGCTCTACCAACTGAGCTTCAGGAGGCTACTTTGAAGAATCTCAAATATAAAATATATTTTGATTTGTTTAACACTTTTTTGGTTACTACATGATTCCATATGTGTTATTTCATAGTTTTGATGTCTTCACTATTATTCTACAATGTAGAAAATAGTACAAATAAAGAAAAAACCCTTGAATGAGTAGGTGTGTCCAAATTTTTTGACTGGTACTGTATATGAAAGGTGTTATGCCATTCTTGTGTTATGCAGTTTTAGGTCAATCTAATGGACATCATCTGTTGTCCAACAATCTATCTACACAGTATATCATGATGGTTGGAATAAAGACAAACAAATCAGAAGTTATAGAAAAAAAATACATATTTAATATGAAATAATGAGTAAGCACAGTATTATAATAATGACAGAAAAGGCTGGGTGAAACACAACCAGAGTACACATACAGACACTATATAGAATTCATATTTACACTAGGTTTACAAAGACATAAAGACACTATATATAATTCATATTTACATTAGGTTTACAAAGACATACAGACACTATATAGAATTCATATTTACATTGGGTTTACAAAGACATACAGACAACGTGTATTTAATACACGCTCACACCAACTATACAGTGAGTATTTACATAACTTGTGTCTTTCTACAAGAGACTACTGGATACAAGCCTTTGGAAAAGGCCACACAGGAGTAGAAAATTAACATTCTGTTTTAGGAAAATCTACATTGCATTGCAGTCAATTAAAGTATATCAGACCTGGGTGATGTACCTATGTCAAAGACTTTGGAGGTGCACTTGACTTAGCTTGCCCTGTACAATGGAACCAACGGAACAGTCTCATAAACTGCCAGCTCAAGTTAAATCATCTCAAGTGTTTGACACATGTATTTGACCCAGGTCTGACGTGTATTGGGGGGCTAGTGGTCCAAGAGGGGAGCCTTTACAGGCTGCTGTAGAAAGCAGGAGTACGTTATGAGAACGACCTTTGACCTGGCTGTTGACATGACTGTTGTGTGGGCCAAGACCAAGTTGACTGGAGAGCCTGGGAGAGGGCAAGAGTCTGGAATGTCTAAAAGGTCAAAGGTCAGAGGTATGAGGGGGAATAGAAAGACAAGGTTTTCACCTGAACAAATACAACAGTGAGCAGGTGTTGCTTTCATGAGACATTTTTTTGTGAGGTGCAGCTGGAAAATTGTTGGAAGTGCATACATTGCACTTGAAACGATTGTAGGTGGCTTAACCGCTATTTTCGTAAATACCTCTGGAACAGCCAGAGGATGTCTAAAACTGACCTAGGAGCTCTGCATGATCACTGAGGCCGTTTGCAGCAAGCAGAAAAGGAAAACTCTGCCATTGTGATACGCTAAAGCACAACGTTTCCAGCTGTATCAGATGCAGAAAGCTCATCTATTCTGTAAAGTTAGCTAAGGGCTGACTGTGAGGATCTCAATTGCATTCTCCTCGCATCCTCTCTCCTCTCTCCTCGCCTCCTTCTCAAAACCCATTGGAAGAGAATGTCAGAGGGGCGGGACATCTGGCTTTTTCATCCAATGGGTTTTGAGAAGGAGGCGAGAGGAGGCGATAAGTATGCGATTGAGATTCTCCACCTGAGACCAACCACCAGATGGCGATATAGAGTCATCTTACTACAGCACAGCACAATACTACCGTCACAGATGAACAGGAGAAACTTCAGTCGTGAGTATCTGCGGTACAGTGTTACAACCTGTAGCCGCTGTAGACCAGGTCTGATGGCTGATACTCAGCGTTGTCTCTGGGACAGTGGTAGTGGCAGGCGCAGGTGTTGATGAACATCATGGGTTTCTTGACGGCTTTACCCTGAGCGCACCGGAACTCCACCTGCACTGTCCTGGTGCTGTGGGGGGTGCAGCAGCGGCCGTCCACACACACGCCACAGTACCGGGGCTTGTAGGTCTGGACGCTGGTGCAGTTCTTATAGCTGAACTGGACGGGTGTCACCGCCTTCTTCATCCTCAGGCACTTGCTTCCTCTCTGAAGATTTAGAAGAAGAAACGATTGTCAGTGGGTGAACACCGTAATACGTCTTTCATGTATTTTGTCGGAGCTCTTGTGAGTTTTTGTGAGTTAGAAGATTTTCAATGCATTTAGTCCCGAATGGCAAAAAAAAAAAAAAAGTATATTCTTCCATTTAAATTCTTGATGTATTTTCCTTCTACAACTGTGATTTGGTATGTATTATTAATACAGTAAGAGTTGGTTGGGTAGCCTACCTTGGGAACATCATTCTGCTGAAGCTGCTGGTGCTGTTTGCTACAGGGCCTGACGATGCACAGCCGCGTCTGCTTGACCATCTCACAGTGGGTGTTCTTGTTGGTGACCCGGGTGGAGATGCCCATGCCACAGGTCCGAGAGCAGGCGCCCCACTCCGTAGTCTGCTCTATGCAGTTAGTACTGGGGTCCCACGAGTCAAACCCCACTGTCTCCTCCTGTCTGTAGGCTGTGGGGACAGGGAGAGATACACCGGATGAGACAGATGTTGTGACGTGGGAAATGCAGATGCATGCTAGATTGATTGATGGACATAAGAATTGCTGGGCGAAAGTGCATAAGATGTTAGACAGGCATTGGGATCTGTGTGGTCTGCATGATTGATACACCTACATTGGTGTATAATCGGTATACAGGTAATCAACTTCACAGTTCTATCGGAATCTATTTCTTTAGGTGTCCATTAGTCAAAGATTAAGAACGATCCAAGGTACATCACATTCCAGAGCACAGGAAATGGAATGTTTCGGCTGGCTACGGTCTACACAGAGGCTTCCTGGGATAAGTCAACTTGTCTCTCTCTGTACTCAGAGGCATTCAGCATTTCCCTTCACACAGAGCCAGCCAGGTCAACCCAGAGGCATGCAAGAATCCGTCTCTTGACTTTGTGGCTTGCACCAGAGTACCAGTCACGTCATGAGCAGAGAGGAGTAGAGAGAGGGTCTGTGTCCCACATGGCACCCTATTCCCTATGTAGTACACTAGAGAGCAGAGAGACTGAGTGCTTACCAGCCATGGCGAAGCTGCCCAGGGCACTGGCCTCCGGTTGGGGCTCACACACCCACTTCTCACAGCACTCCCCTGGGACCGCCACCTTCCTGGGCAGAGGGCAGTCGGGGCCCGGCAGCATCACGTCCAGGTTGCAGCGGGGCACGCAGGCGATCTGGCTGTCCCTGCATGTGCACTGGTACTTGCAGCTGGGGAAGAAGGTCTCCCTGTTCTGGTACACTGAACCGTCCAACAGGCAGATGTCTCCCTCGTGAGCTGTGAAGAGAGGAGGACACAAGAAAAGCATAAATCAATATTTAAAACCTTTAATTTCCAATACTCATATCTGGATAAAATCTACAATTTCATATATTTAAGTGTGTGTGTCTTTAAATGAATGTGAATTGTAAAAACAAAGAGTTCTCAAATAATAGACAAAATACATCATCATCATCATCATCATCATCATTGATAGCTCTTGGATCGGGGGGCAAATCACTCACCGACACAGACACCTGTCCTCTGGTATACATCGGCTGTGTAGTCGCAGTTCAGACCCTTGTGTGTATCACAGGGATTTATTTCCGAGCACACCTCTCCTTTCTGCCTCGCACAGACCAGACAGCATGCACAGTCATCCAGAATCAACTGGACCCCGGGGGCGCACATCGGAGGCTCCTGCGGGCAGAGGCACCTTGTCGGACACACCTGCGCCAAGATCTGGGAGCAAATCTGAAGAAAAAAAAAAAGGTTAAACTGTTCAAATGTGATTTTTTTTTCAAAGTTGTTGCTTTCAAATTCTTAACATGATGTAGTTTGGATTAGCCTACTCTGTAACGTTAACTGAATGTATTTACCTGTGTTGAAATGCAGAAAATGAAAAGTGCAAGCTTAGACATCCTGATTCAGTGAACGGTCGTTTTCTCTTGGTAGAATCGTCCCTGTTCTGTGTCTTGCTGAAGCTCTGTAAATCCCTTTGGCGCGCTTCAGACGTGTGTGCAGAGGCATTTATAATGGTCCTGTCTAACGACACGGTGACGAGTGAAGGAGGGATGGAGGAAAGGGAAGGAGGAGGGATGGAGGAAGGGGGTGACGGAGGGGATCACCCCCCTGGCCCTGGTAGAGTCTGGGAATTCTGACATCTGATTGGATCAGGAGGAGACTGACATTTTCCTGTTAGATCCTGAGTTCTTCACACACAGAGGAAGGCTACAGTACTGACAGTACGCTACATAATGATATACACGTTTCAGTGAATCTATGTTTATTAAAGGCGATCGATATATAGGACACATAACCTGATTTTACAGTTTTATTGCTGCTATTCATATCAACAATCAACATTTTTCACGATCATTCAAATGAACCTACTTCAAACTAGTTCCTCCGTTCCTTGATCTTCATTATTGTGATCATTACATCTCTGGAATGAAAAAATATCTAACTTGGCTAGCAGAATAGATATCACACTGGTCGATCTAACTTGGCTAGCTGAATAGATATCACACTGGTCGATCTAACTTGGCTAGCAGAATAGATATCACACTGGTCGATCTAACTTGGCTAGCAGAATAGATATCACACTGGTCGATCTAACTTGGCTAGCAGAATAGATATCACACTGGTCGATCTAACTTGGCTAGCAGAATAGATATCACACTGGTCGATCTAACTTGGCTAGCAGAATAGATATCACACTGGTCGATCTAACTTGGCTAGCAGAATAGATATCACACTGGTCGATCTAACTTGGCTAGCAGAATAGATATCACACTGGTCGATCTAACTTGGCTAGCAGAATAGATATCACACTGGTCGATCTAACTTGGCTAGCAGAATAGATATCACACTGGTCGATCTAACTTGGCTAGCAGAATAGATATCACACTGGTCGATCTAACTTGGCTAGCAGAATAGATATCACACTGGTCGATCTAACTTGGCTAGCAGAATAGATATCACACTGGTCGATCTAACTTGGCTAGCAGAATAGATATCACACTGGTCGATCTAACTTGGCTAGCAGAATAGATATCACACTGGTCGATCTAACTAGGCTAGCAGAATAGATATCACACTGGTCGATCTAACTTGGCTAGCAGAATAGATATCACACTGGTCGATCTAACTTGGCTAGCAGAATAGATATCACACTAGTCGATCTAACTTGGCTGCAGAATAGATATCACACTGGTCGATCTAACTTGGCTGCAGAATAGATAAACCAGTAAAGCCCCTCTTGCATGATGGTGATTCCTTACATGTCAGTCAGCAGTCAGTGGGCAAGAGGTTTTCCCTTTGAAACGTTTGCTGGCTGCATAATTACAAATCTAGGGGGAAACTTAGATGGCTACTCCATCTGGGTTTTATTTAACAAGTTGTGATGTGGTGCCTGAAGTAGGACAAATGAGGCAACTGGCTGAATGAGCCCACATGAGTGACATCACTAGTGTGTTTACCAGTTTTTTAAATACCACGTCGGCGTCCCAAATGGCACCCTAGTTTCTTCCAGTGTTGTTAAGCCTGAGCATGTTCTTTTGACGCCCCTCTGTCTGAGATACAGGTCGTTGAGATTTGTGTCAGTGTCACGCCCTGGCTCTGGGGACTCTAGTATGTTGAGCCAGGGTGTGAGTTTTCATTTGTTTTTCGTTCTAGTTTTGTAGTTCTATGTTGGCCAGTGTGGTTCTCAATCAGAGGCAACGTGTATCAGCTGTTGCTTGTTGTCTCTGATTGGGAACCATACTTAAGCAGCCAGTTTTCCCACAGTGTTTGTGGGATCTTGTTCCTGTGTAGGTTTGTGTTTTGCACCTTTGGACGTCAGGAATCGATTTGTTGTTTTTGTTCGTGTAATCATTATTTAATAAATATGTTCACCTTCCACGCTGCGCCTTGGTCCTCTGTATCCGACGATCGTGACAGAAGATCCCACCAACACTGGACCAAGCAGCGTGTCCAGGAGCCAGCGCCAGAGGTATTGCTAAAGGACATCAACCTCGACTGGGCCTGTCCCACGGGGAGGAGAGACCCCCAGACATTTTTTAGGGGGGGGGGCTCACGCCGTGGACGACGGGGCAGCAGGAGGCCGCGATAGAGCGGTCCAGCAGGTTTGCAGAGGAGGCCGCCAGGTTAAGGGGGCCACTGGTCACAGAGGAGAGGGAAAGTGTAGAGGCACGGCGAGAGGTACTGGGGTGTGTTACCAGTCCGGTCCGGCCCGTTCCTGATCCCTGCGTAGGGCCAGTGGTGTGTGTCCCCAGTACGGTCCGGCCTGTTCCTGTTCCTCGCATCGAGCCTGTGGTGTGCGTCGTCAGCCCGGCCCGGCCTGTTCCTGCTCCACGCACCAAGCCTATGGTGCGCATCGTCAGCCCGGCCCGGCCTGTTCCTGCTCCACGCACCAAGCCTATGGTGCGCATCGTCAGCCCGGTTCGGCCTGTTCCTGCTCCCCACACCAAGCCAGTGGTGTGCGTCGTCAGTCCGGCACAGCCCGTGCCTGTTCCACCGGTGCCTGGTCCGGCACCGGTCAGCTGCTCCACGCCGGAGCTAGAGCAATCCGCTCCACCGGTGTTCAGTCCAGCTCCGGCCAGCAGGGTCAGACCGGACCAGGGGTACTTTGGGGGGTTGGAGAGGGAGTGGGAATCATGCCCGGAGCCGGATCCGCCGCCAAGGCGGAGTGCCCACCCGGTCCCTCCCCTGTGGTGTTTAGTTGGCGCGGCCGGAGTCCGCGCCTTTGGGGGGGGGTACTGTCACGCCCTGGCTCTGAGGACTCTAGTATGTTGAGCCAGGGTGTGAGTTTTCATTTGTTTTTCGTTCTAGTTTTGTAGTTCTATGTTGGCCAGTGTTGTTCTCAATCAGAGGCAACGTGTATCAGCTGTTGCTTGTTGTCTCTGATTGGGAACCATACTTAAGCAGCCAGTTTTCCCACAGTGTTTGTGGGATCTTGTTCCTGTGTAGGTTTGTGTTTTGCACCTTTGGACGTCAGGAATCGATTTGTTGTTTTTGTTCGTGTAATCATTATTTAATAAATATGTTCACCTTCCACGCTGCGCCTTGGTCCTCTGTATCCGACGATCGTGACAGTCAGGGATTTGGGCAGTTGGAGACTGTGATTTAGGAAGTTGGAGATGGTGATTTGGGCAGTTAGAGACGCTGATTTGGGCAGTTAGAGACAGTGATTTGGGCAGTTGGAGACGCTGATTTGGGCAGTTGGAGACGCTGATTTGGGCAGTTGGAGACGCTGATTTGGGCAGTTAGAGACGCTGATTTGGGCAGTTGGAGACTGTGATTTGGGCAGTTGGAGACAGTGATTTGGGCAGTTAGAGACAGTGATATTTGCAGTTGGAGACGCTCATTTGGGCAGTTGGAGACGGTGATTTGGGCAGTTGGAGACTGTGATTTGGGCAGTTGGAGACAGTGATATTTGCAGTTGGAGACGCTCATTTGGGCAGTTGGAGACGGTGATTTGGGCAGTTGGAGACGGTGATTTGGGCAGTTGGAGACGCTGATTTGGGCAGTTGGAGACGCTGATTTGGGCAGTTGGAGACGCTGATTTGGGCAGTTAGAGACGCTGATTTGGGCAGTTGGAGACTGTGATTTGGGCAGTTGGAGACAGTGATTTGGGCAGTTAGAGACAGTGATATTTGCAGTTGGAGACGCTCATTTGGGCAGTTGGAGACGGTGATTTGGGCAGTTGGAGACTGTGATTTGGGCAGTTGGAGACAGTGATATTTGCAGTTGGAGACGCTCATTTGGGCAGTTGGAGACGGTGATTTGGGCAGTTGGAGACGGTGATTTGGGCAGTTGTAAAAGTATTGGGCTGTGTAGTGTGGACGTCACTGAGGACCTTGGTGGTGTAATATAAGAGGGAAGTTCATTCATATTCTGCACTATAGCCTATTTATTGCCTTACCTCCATAACTTGCTACATTTGCACACACTGTATATATATTTTCTGTTGTATTTCTGACTTTATGTTTTTTACCCCATATGTAACTCTGTGTTGTTTTTATTGCACTACTTTGCTTTATCTTGGCCAGGTCGCAGTTGTAAATGAGAACCTGTTCTCAACTGGCTTACCTGGTTAAATAAAGGTGAAATAAATAAATAAAAAATTAGCATTGTCTGTGGCCCAAATGGCAGCCTACTCCCTATATAGTTCACTATTTTTGACCAGAACCCTATGGACCTTGGTCGAAAAGTAGTGAACTATGTAGCAAATAGGGTGCCATTTGTGGGACACATTGTGTGTGCCTATAAGTCAGCACGATGAGCTTATTTTGAATGGTGGCTGTGCAGTGTGCTTTATAGAGGCTGACAATATGTTTATTTGGGTCCGATTCAGATCTTTGGAGGGACAAAACTTACTGGTACCGATATACAGGTATCTGCCGACATACTGTTTTTTACAGTTGGGAAATGAAAAAGTGAAATTTTTCCACACTGAAATTGCCATCCAAAAGAGCAATTGTCCAAGAAATATACTTCAAATGTTGATTTCTTACATTGTGACAATAATGAAGTGTTCAGATCAGCATGAGAGTCCCCCTTTCTCCTCCTATTTATTGAATATCGGTTATAGATGGAATTATCGGTCGATATCGATATACACTACACGGCCGAGTATCCGAATCCGGGTGGATTTGATAGTGTTATCTGCAGCTGCTGTGAGTTAATCCAAGGTTTGATTCAATTCACATTTTGGAATCCAGTTCCTGCATTCCACCCATTTCTGACATTCTCTCCATGGAACATTCTTTCCATTCTCCATTTATCACCAGTCACAACAATCAATGAAACATCTCGGCTACCTCCCCTAGAACTGAAACAATGCATGCTGCGTCCAATCCTTCTATCCCTGCTTGCGTCCCAAATGGCACCCTATTCCCTATATAGTGCACATAATTTGACCAGGGCCCATATATATATATAGGGCTCTGGTCAAAAGTAGTGCACTATATAGGGAATAGGGTGCCATTTGGGACACAGCCTCTATCCATGCTGCCGCCAGAAAGAGCAGCTGGTGGAAAAGCAGCTTTATAAATGACCTGAGATTCAGAGCAGCTCTCTCTGCTGCCAGTGACATGATTCACTGCTGGTCAAATAGTGTTCGCTCTGGAAGTTGAAAAATGTCAGACTTTCACAGTTGTGTGTTTGCTGACTGGGTCTGGTGCGTTCCTCTGGAGCGAGACCATGAAAACTCTGCGTCAAAGCCATCCATACTGGGAGACAAACGTTTTCGATGTGCTTTTTCTTTTGACTTGGAGAAATGTAAAATATTATTGTATTATGATTGAAAATGTAAATAGAATCGAAAATACATTTCCTAGCTGATGTATTTTGATGCCCTGGCCTAGCTCTTCTGTATTTTCTATGCTGTAATACAGTAAAAATGTATTAGCAAAACAACAGAGCAAATCCAGTAAAAATGTATTAGCAAAATAACAGAGCAAATACAGTAAAAATGTATTAGCAAAACAACAGAGCAAATACAGTAAAAATGTATTAGCAAAACAACAGAGCAAATACAGTAAAAATGTATTAGCAAAACAACAGAGCGAATACAGTAAAAATGTATTAGCAAAATAACAGAGCAAATACAGTAAAAATTTATTAGCAAAACAACAGAGCAAATACAGTACAAATGTATTAGCAAAACAACAGAGCAAAGCGTTTTTTGATGTACTCCTTCACTTGGATAATTAACCTTGAATTATTAACAAAATAACCTACCGAAATTAGAACAGAAAGGTTGTGGTTTGTTCAGTGTCTCTATCTTAGGCCTATGCATTTTCGTGAGCTACTGTATTTCCCATGCCCCTGAGCTACTGTATTTCCCATGCCCCTGAGCTACTGTATTTCCCATGCCCCTGAGTTACTGTATTTCCCATGCCCCTGAGTTACTGTATTTCCCATGCCCCTGAGTTACTGTATTTCCCATGCCCCTGAGTTACTGTATTTCCCATGCCCCTGAGCTACTGTATTTCCCATGCCCCTGAGCTACTGTATTTCCCATGCCCCTGAGTTACTGTATTTCCCATGCCTCTGAGTTACTGTATTTCCCATGCCCCTGAGCTACTGTATTTCCCATGCCCCTGAGCTACTGTATTTCCCATGCCCCTGAGTTACTGTATTTCCCATGCCTCTGAGTTACTGTATTTCCCATGCCCCTGAGTTACTGTATTTCCCATGCCCCTGAGTTACTGTATTTCCCATGCCCCTGAGTTACTGTATTTCCCATGCCCCTGAGCTACTGTATTTCCCATGCCCCTGAGTTACTGTATTTCCCATGCCCCTGAGTTACTGTATTTCCCATGCCCCTGAGCTACTGTATTTCCCATGCCCCTGAGTTACTGTATTTCCCATGCCCCTGAGCTACTGTATTTCCCATGCCCCTGAGCTACTGTATTTCCCATGCCCCTGAGTTACTGTATTTCCCATGCCCCTGAGCTACTGTATTTCCCATGCCCCTGAGCTACTGTATTTCCCATGCCCCTGAGCTACTGTATTTCCCATGCCCCTGAGTTACTGTATTTCCCATGCCTCTGAGTTACTGTATTTCCCATGCCCCTGAGTTACTGTATTTCCCATGCCCCTGAGCTACTGTATTTCCCATGCCCCTGAGTTACTGTATTTCCCATGCCCCTTTTCCCCCTACTGTAATAAGGTACAATTACAATACCAGAAAAACCCAGAGCAAAATCAGTTTGCTCTCGTTATGTAAAACCCGGTGGATTTGTGAAGCAGTCACATACAACATTCTATCCTGTGGTCTCTAGAAATCAAACTCAGTGATAGCCCCTTCCAACCAAATCCCTTTTGAACGTTCGTTTCCCCCCAATCCCACTCAGCCCCAAGAAAATAAAGATGAATGCGTCCGAATTCAGAGCGTAATTCCAGAGAGTGTGGTAGGAAGTCTACCTACGCACATTAACGTAACCTGTGAAATATTTCCTCCGCTGTGCACCTTTGGCCCAGCAGACGGACTGGGCAGACAGGGCAGGTACTGTGAATGATGGACAGGCCATCCACGCTCCCCTATTTCCTACATAGTGCACTACTTTTGACCAGGGCCCTATTGTACATAGTGCACCTCATAGGGAATAGGGTGCCATTTGGGACGCAGGCTAACCCGGCCCTGTCTGGGAGGTGCCAGTGCTGGAGGCTGTTCTGTACCCTCGCTGCTCTCTGGGGGGAAGGTGACATCACATACATCCCACTGGGCACACACAGGTTGAATCAACGTTGTTTCCACGTCATTTCAATGAAATTAAGTTGAACAAACGTGGAATAGATTGAATTGATGTCTGTGCCCAGTAGGATAGGATAGATGGCTGATTTCATTACCCCTCTAGGAGTGTCTGTCTGTCTGTCTGTCTGTCTGTCTGTTGCCTGTGTGTCTGTCTGTCTGTCTGTGTGTCTGTCTATCTGTCTGTCTGTCTGTCTGTCTGTCTGTCTGTCTGTCTGTCTGTGTGTCTGTCTGTCTGTCTGTCTGTCTGTCTGTCTGTCTGTGTGTCACTGTGTGTAAAATGAACCTTTCGTGTGTGTGTGTGTTCCCTTTCTGCCTTTTGACTACACCAACGAATGTCTGAGAGCTGAAGAGACTCCTAACCTATTTCACAGCCTGTATAATGCGATCTGAAAACATGCGGTTCAGAGTTAGTCCTAACTGGGTTGACATTATAGCGCTAATGATGTGGGTTTGACAGAACACTGGCCACGCTCTCTCACTCACTGGCCTGCAGGGCTGAGGTCAATACAACGTCTGAAGCTCAGCGCAGCCTCATTGCCAAAATGTGATGGTTGGAATTCTAACGCCAGTTTAATAAGGATAAAGAGGTCAATAGTTATTAAAAACGTATTTGCTTCGTTCAGCCTAGATTTCCTCATGCTCCATTGACAATGTTTTTCCAAACCTGAATGGCTTCTGCAGAGGGACCAGTTGATACCTGCTACTCACTACATGGGACATAGTGGAGCTTGATTGTTTTCTCCAAGACAGAACAGATGTAGTTGGAGGAATAATTCAAGGGACAAGTTTGAAAGGAAACACTCAGATAATTGAAGTTTTCCATCAAATCAATGTTTTTGAGGTTCTGAGGACTCCAATACTTCCCACTGCCATTAATCAATCTTTCATCTCACATAGCTACCTGTCAAGGGACTTAAACCCGCAACCATCCGTATGTCAGTCCAACCTCTTGATGTACGTGCTGGTGTTGAACAAGGACATCATAATGCGTCTTTACATTTAAATTTACGTCATTTAGCAGACGCTCTTATCCAGAGCGACTTACAGTTAGTGAATACATTTTTATTTTTATTTTTTTATTTTTTTTATACTGACCCCCGTGGGAATCGAACTCACAACCCTGGCGTTGCAAACGCCATGCTCTATCAACTGAGCTACATCCCTGCCGGCCATTCCCTCCCCTACCCTGGACGACACTGGGCCAATTGTGTGCCGCCCATGAGTCTCCCGGTCGCGGCCGGCTGCGACAGCGCCTGGATTCGAACCAGGATCTCTAGTGGCACAGTTAGCACTGCGAAGCAGTGCCTTAGACCACTGCGCCACTCAGGAGACACAATCTTCACAAGTCTTCACAATCTTTAAACTGTACAGCCTCTATTTTGTCCGCCGTAGTAGTAATCTGCTTCTCAGACACTTCTGGTGCACCAATGCCTTCGTTAACCAATAGAAAGACAGTGAGAAACCTGTGCATAGGCATTGGCTTAATTGTCCTTCATCTACCAATCCAATCATCTCCAACAACACCTTCCCCCCTAACCCTCCCCTGCGCATGTCTTCGATACGTGTCTTGCCTCCATTTGGAACCACGCCTCGCCGTCGTGTGATTCGCAAAATGTAATAATGACAAATTACAGTGCATTCGGAAAGTGTTCAGACCCCTTCACTTTTTCCACATTTTGATACGTCACAGCCTTATTCTAAAATAGATTAAATAAATACAAAATTCTCATAAATCTACACACAATAACCCATAATGACAAAGTGAAAACAGTTATTTCTAAAAAACTGAAATACCTTATTTACGTAAGTATTAAAACCCTTTGCTATGAGACTCCAAATTGAGCTCAGGTGCATCCTGTTTCCATTGATCATCCTTGAGATGTTTCTACAACTTGGAGTCCACCTGTGGTAAATTCAATTGATTGGACATTATTTGGAAAGGCACACACCTGTCTATACAAGGTCCCACGGTTGACAGTGCATGTCAGAGCAAAAACCAAGCCATGAGGTCGAAGGAATTGTCCGTAGAGCTCCGAGACCGGATTGTGTCGAGGCACAGATCTGGGGAAGGGTACCAATAAATGTCTGCAGCATTGAAGGTCCCCAAGAACACACTGGCCTTAGCCATAAGGCTGCTAAACAAAACTGCTAAATAGCTAATCAAATGGCTACCCGGACTACCTGCATTGACCCTATTTTGCACTAACTCTCTTGTACTGACTATGTGCACCCACACAGTCACGCATACTTACACTGACAACCCAACCCAACACACACACACATACACACGCACACACACACAGACACACACTTTTACACTCACCACATACTGCTGATACTGTCTATTATCTATCTTGTTGCCTAGTAACTTTACCCCTACCTATATGTACATAGCTACCTCAATTACCTCATACCCCTGCACATCGACTCGGTACTGGTACTCCCTGTATATAGCCATGATATTACCTCATACCCCTGCACATCGACTTCGTACTGGTACTTCCTGTATATAGCCATGATATTACCTGGTACACCCTGTATATAGCCATGTTATTACCTGGTACTTCCTGTATATAGCCATGATATTACCTGGTACTTCCTGTATATAGCCATGATATTACCTGGTACTTCCTGTATATAGCCATGATATTACCTGGTACTCCCTGTATATAGCCATGATATTACCTGGTACTTCCTGTATATAGCCATGATATTACCTGGTACTTCCTGTATATAGCCATGATATTACCTGGTACTTCCTGTATATAGCCATGTTATTACCTGGTACTTCCTGTATATAGCCATGTTATTACCTGGTACTCCCTGTATATAGCCATGATATTACCTGGTACTTCCTGTATATAGCCATGATATTACCTGGTACTCCCTGTGTATAGCCATGATATTACCTGGTACTTCCTGTATATAGCCATGATATTACCTGGTACTCCCTGTATATAGCCATGATATTACCTGGTACTCCCTGTATATAGCCATGATATTACCTGGTACTTCCTGTATATAGCCATGATATTACCTGGTACTTCCTGTATATAGCCATGATATTACCTGGTACTCCCTGTATATAGCCATGTTATTACCTGGTACTTCCTGTATATAGCCATGATATTACCTGGTACTTCCTGTATATAGCCATGATATTACCTGGTACTTCCTGTATATAGCCATGATATTACCTGGTACTCCCTGTATATAGCCATGATATTACCTGGTACTTCCTGTATATAGCCATGATATTACCTGGTACTCCCTGTGTATAGCCATGATATTACCTGGTACTTCCTGTATATAGCCATGATATTACCTGGTACTCCCTGTATATAGCCATGATATTACCTGGTACTCCCTGTATATAGCCATGATATTACCTGGTACTTCCTGTATATAGCCATGATATTACCTGGTACTTCCTGTATATAGCCATGATATTACCTGGTACTCCCTGTATATAGCCATGATATTACCTGGTACTCCCTGTATATAGCCATGTTATTACCTGGTACTCCCTGTATATAGCCATGATATTACCTGGTACTTCCTGTATATAGCCATGATATTACCTGGTACTTCCTGTATATAGCCATGATATTACCTGGTACTTCCTGTATATAGCCATGATATTACCTGGTACTTACTGTATATAGCCATGATATTACCTGGTACTTCCTGTATATAGCCATGATATTACCTGGTACTTCCTGTATATAGCCATGATATTTTTACTCTTTATTGTTATTCGTTATTCACTGTGTATTTATCTGTAACTCTGCATTGTTGGAAAAGGACCCATAAGTCATTTCACTGTTAGTCTACACCTGTTGTTTATGAAGCATGTGACATATGACATTTGATTTGATTTGTCTAGCTTTTATTTTGGGGATTGTTAGTCCTCAAGGATTATATTATTTAAAAACCTATATGTCCATGATTTTTTCTACATACTTTATATCTGGTTTTAGTTGTTTATAGGGATAGTTCACCCAAATTACAAAATGACATATTGGTTTCCTTGCTCTGTAAGCAGTCTATGGATAAGGTATGACAGCAATCCATGCTTTGGTTTAGTTTCCCTGCCACTGTTTACAAATTCAAACGTTTTAGCATTTGTGGTACAAATACCATTCAAGTCATGGGACCAATATTAGCATTTTTCACGCATCATAAGTATCTAGAATTGATTGTAAAGCTCACTAAAGTCACTTATAATGATTTGAACATGATGTGCGAAAAATGCTAATATCGGTCCCATAACTTGAATGGGATTTCTGCCACAAATGCTAAAACGTTAGCATTTGTAAATACTGCCAGACACTGCCAGTGAAACTAAACCAAAGCATGGTTTGCTGTCATACCTTGGACATAGACTGTTTACAGGGTAAGAAAACCAATGTGTCATTTTGTAATCCCTTTAAGTTTACACTGAAACCATTTTTTTTTTACACTGTTTGGGCTTAGTCCAATATGTTCACTGAGGCCGAGCTCCCTGCCATCCAGGACCTCTATACCAGGCGGTGTCAGAGGAATGCCAAGCTCCCTGCCATCCAGGACCTCTATACCAGGCGGTGTCAGAGGAATGCCAAGCTCCCTGCCATCCAGGACCTCTATACCAGGTGGTGTCAGAGGAAGGCTGAGCTCCCTGCCATCCAGGTCCTCTATACCAGGTAGTGTCAGAGGAAGGCTGAGCTCCCTGCCATCCAGGACCTCTATACCAGGCAGTGTCAGAGGAAGGCTGAGCTCCCTGCCATCCAGGACCTCTATAGCAGGCTGTGTCAGAGGAAGGCCGAGCTCCCTGCCATCCAAGACCTCTATACCAGGCAGTGTCAGAGGAAGGCCGAGCTCCCTGCCATCCAGGACCTCTATACCGGGTGATGTCAGAGGAAGGCCGAGCTCCCTGCCATCCAAGACCTCTATACCAGGCAGTGTCAGAGGAAGGCCGAGCTCCCTGCCATCCAAGACCTCTATACCAGGCAGTGTCAGAGGAAGGCCGAGCTCCCTGCCATCCAGGACCTCTATACCAGGCAGTGTCAGAGGAAGGCCGAGCTCCCTGCCATCCAGGACCTCTATACCAGGTAGTGGCAGAGGAAGGCCGAGCTCCCTGCCATCCAGGACCTCTATACCAGGTGGTGGCAGAGGAAGGCCGAGCTCCCTGCCATCCAGGATCTCTATACCAGGCAGTGTCATAGGAAGGCCGAGCTCCCTGCCATCCAGGATCTCTATACCACAGGAGGCTGCTGAGGGGAGGACGGAGCAAATGGAATGATATCAAACACATGGATACAATGGAAACCATGTGTTTGATGTATTTGATACCATTCCACTTATTCCTCTCCAGCCATTACCATGAGCCCGTCCTCCCCAATTAAGGTGCCACAAACCTCATGTGCTCTATACCAGGTGGTGTCAGAGGAAGGCTGAGCTCCCTGCCATCCAGGACCTCTATACCAGGCGGTGTCATAGGAAGGCCTGAACATTTTTCAGATACTTTACTATATAGATTTTCCCCCCATCCCTATTCAAATTATATCCAGAAACTCAGTGACTACTTTTCTCATGTTATCGGTTTGTCAAGCTGTCTGTTGTTTTCATGGCAAGAAAATCCTTTTAAAAACCATTTGGAATAGCAGCTGATGGTGCCTGTCAAAGGAAGTAAGTCCAGTTGAATAACTTGAATAATTTGAATGAATAGGTTTATGGTGGAACCGTTTCTCTTGTGAAAGTATCAGTTATTTCTGATGATTAACTAACAACTCAGCTTCTAGACTTTTGAAATAACCCCAATGGCACTTAACCCTGGGACCGTCTGCGTCCCAAATCTCACCCAATTCCCTATATTGAGCACTACTTTTGACCAGGGCCCATATCGGGGCGGCAGGTAGCTTAGTGGTTAAGAGCGTTGTGCCAGTAACCGAAAGGTCGCTGGCTCTAATCCCTCAGCCGACTAGGTGAAAAATCTGTCAATGTGCCCTTGAGCAAGGCACTTAACCCTAATTGCTCTTGTAAATCGCTCTGGATTAGAGCGTCTGCTAAATGACTAAAAAATAAAAACAAATATTGACTGGTCAAAATTAGTGCTCTATATAGGGAATAGGGTGCCATTTGGGACTCAGGCAATGCTATTGGTTTCCATTATGTGTCCAGTAAGGAATTTTAATCACTGTTGAACCCTTCTGCAAGATACACAATAGACACATTTCAGCTTTTATGGGCCAGCTAAAGTATAGCAGATGTTTTAATAGGGCATGGATATTTTGGACAGTTCCCTGACTGTGTTCGGTTTATGTCAGGCGATGGGCTGGGTTCACATGAAGTTTAAAGGTCCCTGAAAATAGCTGCTTGTGGTCGAGGCTGACGCCCCTGTATAACGGCAGGAGGACCGCTGAGTTTCTGTACCCTGTGTGTGTGTGTGTGTGTGTGTGTGTGTGTTCTGTGTCTGCGTGTGTGACTGTACCTGTGTTGGTGTGTGTGCGCGCGCGCTTGTACGTGCTTGTGTGAATCCTTTAGTTTTAGTAATCAAGTTCTCTGCTTTGCGAGTTCATTTCAGGCAACTGTTTGGGTTCACGTGGAGTTCAAAGGTCCCAGAAAATAGCTCCTTGTAGTGGGATGCTGCTGCCTCCTCACTCTATCAAAACCATGGAGCCACACTCAACCATACATAACCTGCCTCCCCTGGATCTTCAGACGGTGCCCTGGTCAAAAGTAGTGCACTACAAAGGGAATAGGGTTTCATTTGGGAGGCAAGGGTTTCATTTGGGAGGCAGGCCGTTCAGACACAGACAGGTCTGTCTCTCCATTCCAGTGGGTGTTGAGTAAACAGCTTCTGCTTCCAGTCATACTTCTTCATACTTCGTACTTCATACTTCTCACCTGCAGAGAACCATCTCAGTGGAGTGGATCAACAAGCTAGCAGCGTCCGGTTGGTATAAGAGGCTACATTTCTCTGATATGAGAAGGACAGAGAGAGACAAAGAGAATTGGTCAAAAGGCCTATCTAATTGGTTGGCTATCTAACCAGGCTGTGGGCTACTTTTCATTAAAACGTTTTCAATGAATAATTTGAATAATCATTGTTTCACTCAGAAATCTTCCCATTTTAGGCTTGTCTGAACAAAACAAAATCCTTCAGCATGACTTGGAAACAGACTTATTTGAATGGTCGTACACCATGGTTCGCGTCCCAAATGGCACATGGCTTATTCCCTATATAGTGCACTACTTTTGACCAGAGCCCTAGCTCCACTATATAGGGAACAGGGTACCATTTGGGACGCTGGACACCATGCTGTTTTCTCTCAGCGTGTGACAGGTTTATGGAACATGGGACAGGCTGTCATGCGGTTTGTTTTTAGTAGGGCCTGTGGTGTAGTGTGGTCCTGAACACATGGATGGCTTTTCCATGAAAACAAAACCAAACTAATTTAAGATTTACAGGTGATTATTTTTTTGTTTTAAAACAGAACAGACCCGGGGAAGGAGGGATAGAATGGAAAGAAAAGAAGGAAAGCAGACTAATAATTCTTCCAGAAAAGAGGATCAAAGTGTTTTGTGACCCATCCTCTCCCCTACCAGAGCAGCCCCCTCTCAGCTGGATCTGTTAGGGAGTCAGTCTGCATCCTCTCCCCTACCAGAGCAGCCCCCTCTCAGCTGGATCTGTTAGGGAGTCAGTCTGCATCCTCTCCCCTACCAGAGCAGCCCCCTCTCAGCTGGATCTGTTAGGGAGTCAGTCTGCATCCTCTCCCCTACCAGAGCAGCCCCCTCTCAGCTGGATCTGTTAGGGAGTCAGTCTGCATCCTCTCCCCTACCAGAGCAGCCCCCTCTCAGCTGGATCTGTTAGGGAGTCAGTCTGCATCCTCTCCCCTACCAGAGCAGCCCCCTCTCAGCTGGATCTGTTAGGGAGTCAGTCTGCATCTGTCACGATCGTCATAAGAAGCGGACCAAGGCGCAGCGTGATAACCGTACATCTTTTATTGTACTGAATACACGATCAAAACAAAACAACAAACGATACGTGAAGTCCTAGGTTATACACCAAAACAAACCCTCCGGAACAAGATCCCACAATAAACAGTGCCAAACAGGCTGCCTAAGTATGGTCCCCAATCAGAGACAACAAGAATCAGCTGTCTCTGATTGGGAACCACCCTGGCCAACATAGAAATACACGAACTAGAACAAAACATAGAAAATAACACATAGACAATCCACACCCCGGCTCAACATATAAGAGTCCCCAGAGCCAGGGCGTGACAGCATCCTCTCCCCTACCAGAGCAGCCCCCTCTCAGCTGGATCTGTTAGGGAGTCAGTCTGCATCCTCTCCCCTACCAGAGCAGCCCCCTCTCAGCTGGGACTTTTAGGGAGTCAGTCTGCATCCCAAATGGCACCCTATTTACTACGCAGTGCATTACTCTTGGCCAGAGAGAACTCTATGGGTCCTGGTAAAAAGTAGTGCACTATATAGGGAGGGAATAGGCTGCCATTTGGGACATAGATACTGTATGCATAAGACTTCAAATAGAAGAGAAATGGGCTTACAATGTAGGCCCAACATATTGCTTTGTGAGCCCTTTGTGACTGTTTTATGCGGACATGCATTAAAGACATTCAATGACACTTAGCTGGCTCGCTGCTGATTACTGGTTCTTACCTAAAAGCATTTGGTTATAGAGAAATGAAATGAATTCATATTCATATATATTTTACAGCTTATGTTATGATATTTTGGTTCTTTCTTTCAGATTTGCATAAGAGACTAGATGAAAGAGAATATGTGTGCCAGCTGTTCCATTAGTCTCCAAACTTTGGTCTACGATGAAGGATTTTGTCCCTGAGGGAGATAGCTAACACCCCCCCCCCAAATTGCACCCTAATCCCTACATAGTGGACTACCTTTTACCACAGTACATCTTTCACTTCACCCCCCCAAATTGCACCCTAATCCCTACATAGTGGACTACCTTTGACCAGAGCCCTATAGACCTTGGTTGTGGGTCCGACTTGGGATGCAGTCAAACACCTCTGTGGTGTGTTATCTAGCTCCCTCAGTGTGTCCTCATTCTCGTTCTTGACTTGTGACGTCGTAGTTAGTTCCATCTGAGGCGTTCCTGTTGGGGCTTCAGGCAAGTCTCAGCCAGCAGTTTGAACTGTGAACAGCAGCCACTTGTTCTCTGAGCTGGCAGAGAGAGAGAGAGAGAGAGAGAGAGAGAGAGAGAGAGAGAGAGAGAGAGAGAGAGAGAGAGAGAGAGAGAGAGAGAGAGAGAGAGAGAGAGAGAGAGAGAGAGAGAGAGAGAGAGAGAGAGAGAGAGAGAGAGAGAGAGAGAGAGAGAGAGAGAGAGAGAGAGAGAGAGAGAGAGAGAGAGAGAGAGAGAGAGAGAGAGAGAGAGAGAGAGAGAGAGAGAGAGAGAGAGAGAGAGAGAGAGAGAGAGAGAGGAGAGAGAGAGAGAGAGAGAGAGAGAGAGAGAGAGAGAGAGAGAGAGAGAGAGAGAGAGAGAGAGAGAGAGAGAGAGAGAGAGAGAGAGAGAGAGAGAGAGAGAGAGAGAGAGAGAGAGAGAGAGAGAGAGAGAGAGAGAGAGAGAGAGAGAGAGAGAGAGAGAGAGAGAGAGAGAGAGAGAGAGAGAGAGAGAGAGAGAGAGAGAGAGAGGAGAGAGAGAGAGAGAGAGAGAGAGAGAGAGAGAGAGAGAGAGAGAGAGAGAGAGAGAGAGAGAGAGAGAGAGAGAGAGAGGAGGAGAGAGAGAGGAGAGAGAGAGAGAGAGAGAGAGAAAAAAAAACCCCGTTCTTCTCAGAATGGTGTCTTCTGGTTCCAAAGAGGCTGCAGGACAGACAGGCATCTTCCTGCCACTGTGAGGTGAGAAGACTCGCTGCGTCCCAAATGCCACCCTATTCCTTAGATAATGTACTTTTGACCAGGCCCATAGGTCTCTGGTCAAAATTTGTGCACTACATAGTGAATAGGGTGCACTGCAAGTTGGGACGGTATCCTTGTGTGGAACAGGCCAAGGCCACAAGTTGTCTTATTCTTCAGGTGTCTTTGCTCTTCAGTATTGATTTATTCAATGTATTTAACCTTTATTTAACTAAGGCAAGTCAGTTAAGAACAAATTCTATTACAATGACGGGCC